>NC_050570.1:29734482-30036565 GCF_013265735.2 Oncorhynchus mykiss
TTTGTAGGCCTCCTTGCTCGCACATGCTTTTTCAGTTCTGACCAGAAATTTTGTATGGGATTGAGGTCAGGGCTTTGTGATGGCCACTCCAATACCTTGACTTTGTTGTCCTTTAGCCATTTTGCCACAATTTTGGAAGTATGCTTGGGGTCATTGTGCATTTGGAAGACCCATTTGCGACCAATCTTTAACTGACTGATGTCTTGAGATGTTGTTTCAGTACATCCACATAATTTAATCTATTTTGTGAAGTGCACCAGTCCCTCCTGCAGCAAAGCACCCCCACAACATGATGCTGCCACCCTCGTGCTTCACGGTTGGGATGGTGTTCTTTGGCTTGCAAGCCTCCCCCTTTTTCCTCAAAACATAACGATAGTCATTATGGCTGAACAGTTCTATTTTTGTTGAAAATAAGTACTTGGTCAATAACAAAAGTTTATCTCAATAATTTGTTATATACCCTTTGTTTGCAATGACAGAGGTCAAACGTTTTCTGTAAGTCTTCACAAGGTTTTCACACACTGTTGCTGGTATTTTGGCCCATTCCTCCATGCAGATCTCCTCTACAGCAGTGATGTTTTGGGGCTGTTGCTGGGCAACACGGACTTTCAACTCCCTCCAAAGATTTTCTATGGGGTTGAGATCTGGAGACTGGCTAGGCCACTCCAGGATCTTGAAATGCTTCTTACGAAGCCACTCCTTCGTTGCCCGGGCGGTGTGTTTGGGATCATTGTCATGCTGAAAGACCCAGCCACGTTTCATCTTCAATGCCCTTGCTGATGGAAGGAGGTTTTCACTCAAAATCTCACGATACATGGCCCCATTCATTCTTTCCTTTACACGGATCAGTCGTCCTGGTCCCTTTGCAGAAAAACAGCCCCAAAGCATTATGTTTCCACCCCATGCTTCACAGTAGGTATGGTGTTCTTTGGATACAACTCAGCCTTCTTTGTCCTCCAAACACGACGAGGTAAGTTTTTACCAAAAAGTTATATTTTGGTTTCATCTGACCATATGACATTCTCCCAATCTTCTTCTGGATCATCCAAATGCTCTCTAGCAAACTTCAGACGGGCCTGGACATGTACTGGCTTAAAGAAAAAATATTCAAACACGTTTGGTGTTTGCCAAAAGGCATGTGGGAGACTCTCCAAACATATGGAAGAAGGTACTCTGGTAAGATGAGACTAAATTTAGCTTTTTGGCTATCAAGGAAAACGCTATATCTGGCGCAAACCCAACACCTCTCATCAGCCCGACAACAATATCCCCACAGTGAAGCATGGTGGTGGCAACATCATGCTGTGGGGATGTTTTCATCGGCAGGGACTGGGAAACTGGTCAGAATTGAAGGAATGATGGATGGCGCTAAATACAGGGGAATTCTTGATGGAATCCTGTTTCAGTCTTCCAGAGATTTGAGACCGGGACAGATGTTCACAGTCTAGCAGGACAATGACCCTAAGCATACTGCTAAAGCAACACTTTAGTGGTTTAAGGGGGAATGTATTGGAATGGCCTAGTTGAAGCCCAGACCTCAATTCAATTGAGAATCTGTGGTATGATTTTAAAGATTGCTCTACACCAGCGGAACCCATCCAACTTGAAGGAGCTGGAGCAGTTTTGCCTTGAAGAATGGACAGAATCCCAGTGGCTAGATGTACCAAGCTTATAGAGACATACCCCAAGATACTTGAGGCTGTAATTGTTGCAAAAGGTGGCTCTAGAAAGTATTGACTTTGGGGGGGTGAATAGTTAGGCACGCTCAAGTTTTCAGTTTTTTTGTCTTATTTCTTGTTTTTTTCACAATAAAAAATATTTTGCATATTCAAATTGGTAGGCATGTTGGGTAAATCAAATGATACAAACCCCTCAAAGAAATATATTTTAATTCCAGGTTGTAAGGCAACAAAATAGGAAAAATGCCAAAGGGGGTGAATTCTTTTGCAAGCCACTGTACACTTTTATATTCAGACAAAGTCATCTCGATGTTGTATACTTCTAAATATTGCAATCAGTTGTCCAATATTGACACTCCTTCATACCTCTTTTTGTGAACAACAACTAAGATGGAAGATGTCTCTCATCGAGGTATTTTATGAGACAACATAATAATAACTGACAACAGGTGGAGGAGAGGAACAACAAAACAGATCTCACCTGTACAAACAGGAAGGAGAACGAGGGCGAGAGGGAGAGCGAGAGAGAAAGAGACATATTTCCCTGGGATTACAAGGACCCCCAAATGATTTGAACAATAAACAAATATTGATAAGTTGCTGTATATGTTAGCTGTTAAGTGAAATACCGCATTGTGTAATCATCAGAGCAAATGTGTCACCTGTTGCGATAAGAAAAGGGCAACCAGTGGAGCACAAACACCAAAGTAAATTAAACTATATTTATCTGTTTTTTTATTTGCCCTTGCCATTTGTACTTTTACCATTTGCACATTGTAACAACACTACACATAATTAGTAATATAATATTTCAAACATATTTTTATTTTGTGAGTTTAATGTTAACTATTAATTTGTGATAGTTTTTTTCACTTGCAATGTAAAAATAAGTTTCCCATGCCAGTAAAGCCCTTTTGAATTGAATTGAAAGAGACAGAGAGAGAGTGAAAGAGGTTTCATCTGTTCTGTCATAGGTAAAACAAAGCACGGGAAACATGAAATCGCTACACTGTAGCTAATTTTACGTAGTTTAATTCTCTTCGACAGATCTTGTTCCTTACCTACCATCATGACTCTCCTCCTGCTGTAATTCGACTGATAACAGGCTCTGAGTGCTTCAAACTGTTTCCTCTTTCTTCCCAATTACGTGCCCTGTGACATTTAAAGACATTTTAGCACTGATGGGTGTAACATCTCTGGTTAGATCAATGGTAGTCAGTGGCGGGCCGTGGCTTCATCTGGAGGTAATGCCACGCATTTATGTGGGGAGGCGAGTGAAGACCTTGCATGCGTCAGAGTGATGCACTGTGGCTCGGCGACCGGTGGGTGGGTGGAAAATACCATTCTGAATGAACGCCCACCCACACACTGTTAGTTCAGTGGGGATAGCGAAGACGAGAAGTCACACACACAGGGATTTCCTAATATGGGTTGTCTACTTCCTAAATTATTACATTATACTGACAGTGAGTATGGGTGATTTACTTCCTAAATATTGAATTCGTACTGACGGGGGATGGGGGGGCAGATAATACATGTTTTGGTCTGTTTTATGTCATGTTATATTTAAACGCCTAAATGCCATTCCTTGTTTGGGATAGATGTGACATGGCAAAACACTAAACTATACTGTACATACATTTTTTTAATGTTATCAGGTATTTGGTATTTTCAAAAACCGAGAGCGCAAAAGAGTTAGGAGGGAGGGGAGAAGGAAGTCAGACACACACATAACTGTCTTTGTGACATGCAAATTTAAGGTTGTCATTTAGTTTTATCGCCAGAGGAAGTGTGATGATAGAGATACTATGCAATATAATAGGATGTGTACATAGTTTCCATTGGAGCTGAGGGGCTGATAAGAGACAAAGCTTCTGCTCCTGCTTATACTGGCTTTATGAGAACAACAGTGTCCGACCGTCACTCAGCCCTCCCTCTGAATGCCTGTGGTAGACTTTAAACTCAGCAATATGTCATCATCATACAACAGTGTAAACTCCTTGCTTACATACATCAACAAGAACAAACTTAAAATTCTAATCTGTTAACTGCTAAATAAACATGGAAATCTAATTGGACGTTAGAATTATGTGTAAAGTCTCCTAAATATGGACATAGCAATTACCCACCTTATCTCATCCTATCACAAACAACGTGAATCAGTCTACACTAGAACTGCTAAACAAAACTCTTAATCTAAAATGTTAGTTCCATGACTTCCGCAGAATCTTAACAAGTTTGTTACAATAATTAGCAATTAAAGATCAGACATGACCATACATTAATCTTTCTTACATGGTATTTTCCAGGCCGTCATTGTAAATAATAACTTTTTCTTAACTGACTTGCCTAGTTAAATAAAGGTAAGATAAAACATATACAAAATCAGTGATGAGGGCATCAACGCTCCACTGGTTGAAATTAAGTATCTCATTGAAATACTACACCTATCCTGTGTCCTCAGATTAATGCAGATGAAGAGAGTTAGATATGCATAGGAAGCATAGTGTAATGTTTTTTTCTGTATATATGACAAAAAATATGCACAATCGTTTGTCTCTACATTAACTAACTTATTCCTCTCAATTGTCATTTTTTTGTTTGACTCGTTATGCCGTTATAATTACTTAAATTTGCTTCCACCATAATGTTTTGTCAGCCATCTTTGCTGAAGAAAGTCACCAGCGATGGATGGCTCGCATCAAATTCGTCATTGAAACCACTCGATATGATTGGTCATATAAAAACCAAGGGACCCAAATGCATAATGAGTGCTCTAACTCTCCATTGCGGTGGTCTGGAGCAATGAAGCCGTGACGGTGGGTACCTCTAAATCCCGCATGGTAAGCTCGCAACTTTTAAAGGAGAAACCACTGTACAAGTGTAAAAATATACATTGCAATTTTGTTAGATTGAACAGCCATTCATGTGCAAAGTATTCACATTCCCATGAGCATAGTTTTCCAACTGTATGTACAATGTCTTTCCCACTCTTTATCTGTCCCCACCCCTCTCCATTGTGTAACAAGCCGTCATATCAGGTTAGTCCACTAGGGACTTTTCATTGTATTATGTTAGTAATCAATTCAACCTATACTGTGTGTGTTTATGTATTTCTGTGTCTTTGTTTAGTTAGTTAGTAAATAAATAAGCCAAATCATCATTTAGACTAGGGTTCGTGCAGATTAATGAGGTCAATGACATCAGAATGAGACTGATATGAGGTAATAATGATTAATGGATGACTGGTATGATAACGATATATTCTGATAAATTCTTGAGTTAATTCGGGAAATGGTAACTCAATAAACAAACTTTTTCCATGGTGCCCCAAGTTACTAATTAGTTGATTGTTACATGATTCATTTAATCACTTAATAATAGTTCATTGATTTGATAAAATAACAGTCACGTCATGACACCAGTCTGTGGTCCTGAGTGCTCTGGAGCAGGTTTTCATCAAGAATCTCTCTGTACTTTGCTTCGTTTATCTTTCCCTCAAACCTGACTAGTCTCCCAGTACCTGCCGCTGAAAAACATACCCACAGCATGATGCTGCAACCACTGTGCTTCACAGTAGGGATGGTGCCAGGTTTACTCCAGTTGTGACACTTGGTATTCAGGTCAAAGAGTTCAATCTTGGTTTAATCAGACCAGAGAATCTTGTTTCTCATGGTCTGAGAGTCTTTAGGTGTCTTTTGGAAAGCTCCAAGCAGGCTGGCATGTGCCTTTTACTGATTAGTGGCTTCCGTCTGGCCGCTCTACCATAAAGGTCTGATTTGGAGGAGTGCTACAGATGTGGTTGTCCTTCTGGAAGGTTTTCCCATGTCCACAAAGGAACTCTGGAGCTGTCAGTGTGATCATCGGGTTCTTAGTCAGCTTCCTGACCAATGCCCTTCAACCCCAATTGCTCAGTTTGGCGGGGCTGTCAGCTCTAGGAAGAGTCTTGGTGGTTCCAGACTTCTTCCATTTAAAAATATGAAACTTAACAAGACCAACGTCTGGAAAAGATAAACAAAACAGCATCAATGCAGACACGGGAACGAAACTAAGGAAGTGACATATATAGGGGAGGCATTCAATGACGCGATAGAGTCCAGGTGAGTCCGATGAAGCGCTGGTGCGATCGCAAAAACCATCCATTGCAGTTGCAAAAACCATCAAACGCTATGATGAAACTGGCTCTCATGAGGACCGCCACAGGAAAGGAAGACCTAGAGTTACCACTGCTGCAGAGGATAAGTTCGTTAGAGTTACCAGCCTCAGAAATCAGCAATTAACTGCACCTCAGATTGCTGCCCAAATAAACGCTTCACAGACTTCAAGTAACAGACATCTCAACATCAACTGTTCAAATTAAACTGCGTGAATTAGGCCTCATGGTCAAATTTCTCCAAAGAAACCACTACTAAAGGACACCAATAAGAAGAAGAGATTTGCTTGGGCCAAGAAACATGAGCAATGGACATTATACCGGTGGAAATATGTCCTCTGTTCTGATGATTCCAAATTTTGAAATTGTTGGTTCCAACCGCCGTGTCTTTGTGAGTCCCAGAGTAGGTGAATGCATGATCTCCGCATGTGTAGTTCCCATCGTGAAGCATGGAGGAGGTGTGATGGTTTTGGGGTGCTTTGTTGGTGACAATATCTGTGATTTATTTAGAATTCAAGGCACACTTAACCAGCATGGCAACAGCATTCTGCAGCAAAACGCCATTCCATCTTGTTTGCGCTGAATATGACGATCATTTGTTTTTCAATAGGACAATGACCCAACACACCTCCAGGCAGTGTAAGGGCTATTTGACCAAAAAGTAGAGTGATGAAGTTCTGCATAAGATGACCTGGCCTCCACAATCACCCGACCTCAACCCAATTGAGATGAGTTGGACCGCAGAGTTCAGGAAAGTAGCCAACAAGTGCTCATCATATGTAAGAAGCTAGTTAACTTCACTAGGGTAGGGGGCAGCATTCTGAATTTTAGATTAAAAGCGAGCCCAAATTAAACTGCCTGCTACTCAGGCCCAGAAGATAGGATATACATATAATTCGTAGATTTGGATAGAAAACACTCTACATTTTCCAAAACTGTTAAAACAATGTCTGTGAGTATAACAGAACTGATATGGCTGGTGAAAACCCGAGGAAAATCCTAGCAGGAAGTGCTATTATTTTGAAAGGCTGTTTTTCCATTGAAAGCCTATCCACCATACAAAGACTTAGGACCCAGTTACATGAGCTCTGTGGCTTCCTCTACATGTGGCCAGTCTTTAGGCATTGTTCCAGGCTTTTCCTCTGAAAAATGAGGGAGATGCAACACTTTCAATCAGTGGCCAGTTTGAATTTTCCATTCATCAGCCATGTGCCTGATCGGGAACAAGCCTTTCTTATTGACGAAGCTTTTGTCTGGTAGAAATATTATTGATTGTTTATGACAAAAACAACCAGAGGATTGATTTTTAACATCGTTTGGTATGTTTCTACTAACCTTTATTGTACTTTAAAAAAAGTTTTAGTCTGGACTTATTAGTGCACGCGCCTTAAGAATTCGGATTACTGGACAAAACGCTAGAACAAAAAGGAGGTATTTGGTCATAAAGTGGGACAATATCGAACAAAACAAACATTTGTCTAACACGGAGGCCTGGAAGTGCCACCAGATGAAGATCATAAAAGGTAAGTGATTAATTGTAATGCTATTTCTGACTTTTGTGACACTCTCCTTGGCTGGAAAATGGCTGTATGGGTTTCTGTGGCTAGGTGCAGCCCTAACATAATCGCAAAGTGTGCTTTCTCCGTGAAGCCATTTTGAAATCTGACATAGCGGTTGCATTAAGGAGAAGTTCTATTCGTATGTTTAACACTTGTATCGTTTATCAATGTTTATGATGAGTATTTCTGTAATTTGATGTGGCTCTCTGCTCTTTCACCGGATGTTTGTTTGAAACAATGCATTTCTGACCATAACGCACCAATGTAAACGGAGGTTTTTGGATGTAAATATGAACTTTATTGTTACGGATACAGGTATCCTGTGTCTGTGTGAGTGTGTATCCTGTGTGTGTGTGTTTCTTTTCTCTCCTTCTCCCCTCACAGGTGAAAATCATCACTCCCCAATCAGTCAACAATCAATCATCAATCAGAAGACACACCTCCTCCTGTTTCCTACCCTATCACAGTTCCTTTCCCTTGGTTTAAAAACCCCATCAGTTGTTTGCTCTAGAGCTCAATCTCTCTGTAAATGCCATGTATGTAGGTCTCTGTGTTTCACTCTCTCTTTATGTCTTAACCTCTCTTTTGTTTGAGCACCTCCAAATCACTTTGTCATCTCCTGTGAGTATTGTTTTTGCTTATGGTGTTTGCTGGTGGGAAAAGGGGCAACCAAGACAAGTCGCCCATGGGCATACACTACCCGTAGGTGAACTTTGTTAAATACACTAGTTAGAACTGGGCGGACCACCCACTGTATTTTTGGTTAGTTAGCTGTTGTTAAAGTAGGCTAGTCTAGCTTAGGGGTGTTTTTGTATACTTATTGTTTCTTTCCTTGGGTGCAGCTCAGCCCCTTTTCCTGCTCCCCCCCATTACCGTGTGTTTATAAATAAACCTAGAGTTTGACGGTATAATTTCAGTTGTCCTGGTTATTTCGTTCACACTTCTTTACTTTGTCACAATTATAATTTGCATGAGTTATGTTACGGGTCTCATTACCATCCCCCCCCCCTAGACTGTCGGGCCAAAAGGGATTCGTAACATACATGTTGTAAGGGTTTTCCTCCTCTTCGTCTGAGGAGGAGAAGCGAGAAGGATCTGAGGACCAATGCGCAGCGTGGTAAGTGTCCATGGTTTTTTAATAAGAGAAACTCAAACATGAACACACTACAAAACAATGACCGTGGCAAAACCCAAAACAGTCCTAACTGGTGCAGAAAACACTAAGACAGGAAACAACCACCCACAAATCCCAACACAAAACAGGCTACCTAAATATGGTTCCCAATCAGAGACAATGACTAACACCTGCCTCTGATTAGCATATCAGGCCAAACATAGAAATAGACAAACTAGACACACAACATAGAATGCCCACCCAGCTCACGTCCTGAACAATACTAAAACAAGGAAAACACAAAAACTATGGTCAGAACGTGACAACAGAGGTCAGTCAGCCCCATTAAGTGAGTGTTTGTTTTTCCTGTACCTCAGACATTATTTAAAGATATTGTTTTTTTAAGTACATTTCTTCTAATCAATAAAATGTATTTATAAAGACCTTTTTTTACATCAGTCGATGTCACAAAGTGCTATACAGAAACCCAGCCAAAAACCCCAAACAGCAAGCAATGCAGATGTAGAGAATTGACGTGTGCAAACAAAACTCTCAAATATAAACTTTCATTTGTTTTCAGCATCTTTTCTAACCTGTTAAAAACCCACTGATACCAAATACAATTACCCCAGACCTCTAAATCCAACAGAGTATTAAGAGGTGGGTTGTGTGTGGGTGCTGGGGTGTGTGGCAAAAAATCGTAGGGTAAACACAAACAAAATGGCTAGGTCTTGCTTAATTTGGGAGGTCCCTAAACAGCTGGATCCGGGCACTTTTAACTGCTCTCCCAAGGCACCTGCCTCAGGGAGCCTTTCAAAGGGAGAGATACAGAATCATTGATTAACATGAAAAAAAAAAACTTGCTAGCGGACATTCCATACCATGGAAGAAAGAAAATAAACATAATCGAGTTCACTCCATCTTGGGCAGGAAGTCTTAATAAACCCATGAGTATACAGAATTATACTTCAAACACATCAGATGATACGGTATCCCGTAAAGCTGAACTAAGCACATTCTAAAGTAAACAATTCTCTTGTAATCTTAATCTTTTTGACCTGTTGCAGTTGACATGCAGTTATGTACAAACTGTCCCAAATTTCCCTACTGTGTCTCCATTATAATGCTACCCCAGCTTTAGCTAATTCTCATCTTAGCCAATGTAAAAGGGGCATTCAATTCATCCCCCACCATCTCTCTCTGATCCAGTATCCCCGGATGTTCTCCACAGACCCTCTCTCCCCCATGCTGCCGCTTTTCTGTCAGATTATTTGCGCTGTGCACCTTCACAAATGTCTGGGCTAACATCTCTGCCTTTTCCAAATTGCCTACTGCAACAATCTCCCCACTTTTCAGCACAGGAAGATCCCAATCTCGTCTGACCCCACTCATTCTCTTAGCCATACCCCATACCTCTCCCACAGGAGTGGTCCTGCCTATGTTTCCACAGAACCAGTGCCAACACTCCCTCTTAGCTGTCCTAATGATCCTCCTTACTACTGATTGTGTTTGTTTATGCTGAATCAGGCGCTGGTAATCATGGGACCTTTTCAACATTCTGAAAGCCCTGTTCCTACTCTTCACAGCTTACACTCTTCAGTCCACCAGGGAACTGCTTTACTCTTTCTCTCCACTGTACCCATAGGAATCACCAGCCTTGCGGCCCCTACTATTGATCCATCATTCACTTTTCTATATCTGAATTGAGATCAACCTGAGACAGCTCAGGTTCACTCAACTCCTGAAACTGACCCCACTTTCCCAAATATCCACCTTAATCCATTTCCTACTGAATCGTCCACCCTCATTCCTACTGTACACATGATGGGATAGTGATCACAACCCCTGTAGATTCATCAAAAACCTCACAACTACATCTGCCTGCCATTGACCTTCAGATCAGTTTAAAATACAGAGCAGATTCGCTTCCAGTTACTAAGTCAATCCTGGTTCCCCAGCAGTCATTTAGACTCACAAGCCCTTTCTCATCCAGTAGTTCCTCCAACACTTGTCCATTTACATCAGTCTGCAAAATATGGAGAGTGGTACTCAGTAATGTGTTGTATTGAATTTGCCACAAATATAGCGTGTTGTATTGAATTTGCCACAAATATAGCACGTTGTATTCAGGACAAAAAGTTGAATGATTTGCAACATTTTCTGCAGTATTACTTTAGTACTTTGTTGCAAACAGGATGCATGTTTTGGATATTTTTAGATATTATGTACAGGCTTCCTTCGTTTCACTCTGTCAATTAGGTTAGTCTTGTGGAGAAATTACAATGTTGTCGATTCATCCTCAGTTTTTTCCTATCACAGCCATTAAACTGTAACTATTTTAAAGTCATCATTGGCCTCTTGGTGAAATCCCTGAGCGGGTTGCCTTCCTCTCTGGCAACCTAGGAAGGACACCTGTATCTTTGTAATGACTGGGTGTATTGATACACCATCCAAAGTCTAATTAATAACTTCACCATGCTAAAAGGTGTATTCAATGTTTTTTTACCCATCTGCCAAAAGATGCCCTTCTTTGCGAGGCACTGGAAAACCTCCCCAGGCTTTGTGGTTGAATCTGTGTTTGAAATTCACTGATCGACTCAGGGACCTTAGATAATTGTATGTGTGGGGTAAAGAGATGAGGTAGTCATTAAAAACATCTTGTTTAAAACTGTTTTTGCACACGCAGTGAGTCCATGCTATCACATTTCAGGAGAGGACCCAGATGCAGAAAGTGTCGAAGAAACACAAGTTTATTACTAGAACTGTGCAGGCAAAACAACAGGTCAAAGGCAGGCAGAGGTCAGTAATCCAGATCAGTCCATAAAGTACAGAATGGCAGGCAGTCTCGGGGTCAGGGCAGGCAGAATGGTTAAAACTGGGAAAACTAGAAAAAGACAGGAGCAAGGGGGAAAATGCTGGTAGGTTTGACGAACAAAACGAACTGGCAACAGTCAAACAGAACACAGGTATAAATACACTGGAGATAATGGGAAAGATGGGCAACACCTGGAGGGGGGTGGAGACAAGCATAAAGACAGATGAAACGGATCAGGGTGTGACCGCAGCCACCCCCCTAGGGGTGCCAACTGGCCTCCTACCTGGGCGCATACCTGGTTGACCGGGGTGCCTGTGTTGGAAATCAATGATGAGGTCTGGGTCCAGGATGTTCCTAGCAGGGACCATGTGAAACGGAACCTTGGGAGAGGTGTGTGCAGACGGGAAGCCAGGATGCCCTAACCCCGGATAAAGCAGAGATAAAGGTTAGCGAATCCCCCAAAAACTTTGTAGTTGCACTCTGGACGTAGGCTGGGGTGAATCCACCACCACTCTCACCTTCCCGGGATCCATCTGTACACTCCCTGCAGAGATGATGAAACCCAGGAAGGGGATGGTGGAGTGATGGAATTCGCACTTTTCCTCTTTCACAAAAAGATGGTTCTCCAGGAGGTGCTGGAGGACCTGTCGGCCGTGGAGCATATGTTCTTGGGCAGAGCGGGAGAAAACAAGGATGTCATCAAGGTAGACAAAGACGAACCGGTTCAACATGTTGCGGAGAACAACATTCACCAGAGCCTGCAACACAGCAGGGGCGTTGGTAAGGCCAAATGGCATGACCAGATACTGGTAGTGACCACTTGCCGTGTTGAAGGCAGTCTTCCACTTGTCCCCTTCCCGTATCTGCACTGAGGTGGTAGGCGTTCTGTAGGTCCATCTTAGAGAACATGGTGGCCCCCTGGAGCGTCCTGAAGGTTGAGGAGATGAGTGGTAGCAGGTAGCGGTTCTTTACCGTGATGTCGTTGAGGCCCCGGTAGTCGATGCATGGGTGCAGGGTTTTCTCCTTCTCCACAAAGAATAACCCTGTGCCGGCGGGGGAGGCAGAAGGACAGAAGAACCCTGCAGCTAGGGAGTCCTCAATGTAGGTCCTCAATGTAGGTCTCCATAGCCTTGGTCTCCCGGAAACGACAGAAAGACAGACCCAAATCATTGGCCACTAATAAATGGATCACTAGTCACTTTAAATATTGGCACTTTGATAATGTTTACAAATCTTACATTTCTAATCTCATATGTATATACTTATTCTTATACCATCTATTGCATCTTGCTTATGCTGCTTGGTCATCATTCATCCATATTTTTAAATGTACATATTCTTATCCATCCCTTTAGATTTGTGTGTATTAGGTAGTTGTTGTGGAATTGTTAGATTACATGTAAGACATTGCTGAGCTGTCAGAACTAGAAGCACAAGCATTTCGCTACACTCACGATAATATCTGCTAATATCTAATATCTGATATCTGCTAATATCTGTGTATGTGACCAATAAAATGTGATTTGATTCGATTTTGATTTGAAAAGGTTGATCCCGCAGTCATAGGGTTGGTACTGCAGAAGCGAAGTGGCCCACGTCTTACTGAACACCTCACGGAGGTCCTGGTACCTCGCAGGAATGGCGGAGAAGTCCGGGGCAACTTCCGAGACCCCAGGAAGATGTCCCGGGGCAGGCTGCGCTGACTTCAGGCAATGAGCGTGGCAGAACGGGCTCCAGCTCATGATGGCTCCAGCATATCAATCAATAACGGGATTGTGTTGCGGGAGCCAAGAGAATCCCAATACCACGGGAACCTGAGGAGGAATTGGATTGTCCCACTTTGGTTCTCTTACACACGTAGGTTGATAGGGTGATATTGTGTGTGACCCGGCCTATAGAACTCCCGTCCAGTGCTCTAAAGTTCATGGGAATGGAGAGGGGCTGAGTGGGGATGCCCAGCTCGGATGCCATGGTAGCGTCCCTAAAGCTCTAATCGGCACCAGAGTCGATGAGTACCCAGAGAGATTTCGACTGGTTCCCCCACAGCAAGATGGCATGAAAAGGGGTGTGGGTAAGGGGAGAGTAAAAATTATCTGCATGGCCCACCAGAGTACTTTGTCCTACCAGTGAGCCTGGTCTTTTAGTGGAAATAACCAGTAGTCCCATAATAAAGGCAACACTTCATGTGAAGCCTTTATAGCCATTCGGCTGGGGACAGCCTAGCTCTGCCTAGTGACATCGGCTTGGGAAGAGATGAATTGGCAGACTTCTGAGACTCTCGGGGGAACTTGGGTAGCCTCGGGTTCACTCGGCAACGGAACCATTGGGGACTTCTGGGATGTCTCGGAGGCGAGGTGGAAGCCTTGGGCGGTTGAGTGAAATCGAACCTACTCTCCTTCCTTTGTTCCCGTAGTCACCCATCGATCTGAATGGTCAAGGCGATGAGTGAGTTGAGATGTGTCGGTATTTCCCGGGCTGCAAGCTTGTCCTTTACTTCCTCCGATACTCTGTGCAGGAACATGCGAACAGTAATTCCGGGTTCCAGGCACTCTCAGCTGCCAATGTGGGGAAATTCACTGCATAGTCTGCCACACTGTGGGAGTCTTGCCGAAGCTGGAGTAACTTCTGGGTAGCCTCTCTCCCGGACAATTGAGCATCAAAAACCACAATCTCCTCCAGACTGAAGTGACTGCTGTTCCGATACTGCTGTAGCCCAGGCGAGAGCCCTCCCGGACATCAGCGTAATGAGGTATGCTATCTTAGAGCAGTCCGAGGGGAAGGAGGAGGGCTGCAGCTTGATGATGAGGGAACACTGAGCGAGAAATACCTGACAGGTGCCCGACACTCCATCGAAGCATTCCTGGGGAGATAAGCAGGGTTCCCGGGAAATCAAGGTGGCCGGGGGGGTAGCGCTGCTAACAGCCGGGATACAGAGGGGCTGGGAAGTTACCATTGTGGTAGGCTGCCTAACAGTCAACCTGTGGAGTTGCTCCAGCAATGTGTTCAACGCTCGGTCATGGACAGGGTACGGACAAGGTCTGGAACCCTTCTAATAGACCAGGAAGCAACTCCTCGTGTCTTCCAATGGTGTCTCCTTGGGAAGAGATGGTGTTGTGGAGCTGGTCCGAGTCTTCTGGGTCAGTCATGGCCAGTTTGTACTATCACTTTTCAGGAGAAGACCCAGATGCAGACAGTGTCGAACTAACAAAAGTGTATTACTAGAACAGCCTTCAGGCAAAATAACAAGCCAAGGGAAAAACGCTGGTAGGCTTTACAAACAAAATGAACTTGCAACAGACAAACAGAGAACACAGGAATAAATACACTGGGGATAATGGGGAAGATGGGCGACACCTGGAGGTGGGTGGAGACAAGCACAAAGACAGGTGAAACAGAAATAAGTTATCATGTGACTTGTTAAGCACATTTGTATTCCTGAATTTATTTAGGCTTGCCATAACAAAGGTTTGAATACTTATTGAGTCAAGACATTTGTGACCGACCGGCTTGATTCGGTCTTCTGTAGTAAATTTGAAATTGTGTTATTTGGATAAAAGTAGAGACTCCGAGCTAGAAACTGGTACATTGTACACCACAGTTGAGGAACAATGGGAAAGTAATTCTGCTTTGAAAGTTGATAAACTTGTAAACCTCACTTTTGATGAAAAATGCCCTACTGGAGAGCTCTTCTTTGTCTACACCCATTCAGCATCTTTCACACCCTCATAAGCCTTAGTCCCACCCATCTCTTTGATGATTCACATCTGAGGCCATGTGGTAAACACACGCTCAAGTTTATTTGACATGCGCAGGATACAGAAGCTGTAAACAGTACAGTGATAGTACTTGCGTATTTGCATAGAAGCAATATCAAAAACAGAAGGTGTCCAGATAAAAAAATGGTATCAATATTTTATCGTTTTTCGATGACGCTTACCTGACAGACTTCTCTAAATTGATGGGTCATGTGAAGTACATTCTATAACTACCCCTCACCCACATCTAGCTACTGTAAATTGATGGTCATTATTGTCTAGACATGTACACATGTTCATGAAATACAATCAGTGGCCGTAATCACCCCCAGACACACCTGCTAATTTGATGGGTGATGTAATAATCTGGCGAAGTGGAGTTTTTTGTTTAGACATGTAGCTAGCTACATGTCTCAATCAAAGGTTTTGCAGTATGAACTGACATGTTGTCCATCCAATCATAAAATTAGGATCAGATAATTCATTTAGTGTGATACATTGGGATTGTGCCACAGAGCATTATGGGTGTCCTATTGTTGAAGAACCCCTTTCATTCTCTGTGGTACACAGAGTGCGAATTAAAAGTGAGGGTCGACCTCTACCTGAGACCAGTTTCATGAAGGAGGATGAAAATGTGAGGGCGTTCAATATCAACTGGTGTCAAAGGTATAGCTGGTTAACAGGGAGCCTTTCATCAAGCCGCCTGTATTGCTTGCCTTGTCTTCTTTTTGGAAAGTCTGATCCTTGGTCGAAAGGTGGGTACACTGACCTGAAGAACATCGACCATTCAGCTAAATGGCGAAACAAAAGCAGCGAGCATATAAATGCCCACATCAGATTAAAAAAAAAAGCTGCATCGATAGAGGACAGGACGAGAGGGAAAGTTCCACCAACAAGGGCAACCACAAGGAGCTTACAGAGGTAATTGCACGTTACGACGCTTTCATTTGCTGAACATATCGAACTTTCGACTGTCTTTTCTAGGATGTCGAAAACAATTCCGCATGATTTGATAGCTTCCATCGCACCATTCATTAAAGTTTTCATTAAAGAGAGATGATGACCCAGTGCATTTTTTCGTGTGCGCTCAAGTAGACTTTCCACTTTTCTCATGTATTTATTTAGCAAAGATGATAACACATAATCACTCCGGACAGACACCAGCAAAAACTCATGACAGAAATGTTGCTGCATCCTAGTCTACATATAAACATTAGAAATCTGGAATGCTGTATGTGATCAAAACAAGACTACTTTTCACTCTGAACAACTGTAGGCTAGTGTTAGTGTTTAAATACTGGAGAGTTGAGACCAAATCAAGGACGCTGGACAGAGTGGATTTCAGTTGTAACAAAAGACAGTTTTAATGAGTCAAAGATATCTTGTCCCGCAGTTTTACGTGCACGGATCTAGTTCATATAACTCGGCAAGGAGTCAGGTGAAAAAGAGGCCTTATACAAAGGTTACATTCATTTTTACACATAGAATAAAGTAGGTGGAGTCTTGTCGTCTTGGTCTTCTGACTGGTCACAAAGGGTTGGAGGCGGGCCTTGCCCTAGCCAGAGCGGGCCCCATTGGTGCACAGCAAAGTCCTTTGCTCTTGGCACCCGACCAGTAGGGGGGGTGAGATGTGTTTATACTAGGAGATGTTTGTGTCAGGGGTTCGTGAGGTAGAGGGGCAGTTTTTATGGCTGGGTGTATGTGTTCATGCGATGGAATGTCTTTGTTTCCCGGGGTCGGGAGACAACAAAGCTGAGGGGATAGTGTCAGGGGGGTAGTTTTATTGCTGGCTGTGTGAGCTAGTTCCTGTTTTAGCAAGGGTACGTAAGATGACTTGAGTCAGGCGGTTTAGCTTAGCGCTGTATAATATATGAGCTATGTGTATGAATATTTATATAACACTAGTAATAAGAGCAGCTGCATAACGTTACATCCTATGCGCCTTGTCCATCTGGTCAGGGTAAACTAATTGGTCATGTATATATAGTCCATTTGTGTGTCAGGAGAAACTGTGAATGTGATCAAATGTAGTTTTTATTAAAAATTGGGCTGGCTAGGCTGCCTATACGTTTTTGATCCAACATTATTAACTGGAATTAATCAGTCAACATAATAGTGAGTAAATATTTTGTAAGGTCTACAGTTGCATAGGCCTGCATGATGCAAACATGCATAAAGCAAGCTCAGCCCTTGGAGTTCTACTGTCTATCAGTTGTTGTATATGTGTCTAGGTAGAGGAAATCCCCCTCCTAATCTAGTCTAAATATAATTTATAAGAACAAATATAAGGTAGCTGCAGTTTGATAGAGGTTTCATCCCCCCCAGGGCCAGAAGTTTTTTTAAACCATGTGATCTAATTAGGAAAAACTGGTCCCATCACAGCCCATTTAAAACCTTTTAACAACTGATTAATCACTGTCATACCTTATAGGGCCCAGAGTTTTCCTAGTTAGGTTATCATATAAGGAAAAACTCCAGGCCCCAGAGGGTAAAAATTGCCCCACCGCTCTGGGACCTATGGTGCCACCAGTCTGCTTGCAGTTGTCAGTTATCATCAAGTATGTGGATGATCAGGGCTTTATTTAGGAACGTTTGTTGGACTAATTTGATTTGTCAAGTAGGCGAGATGAGCAGTCTGTGTTTGACTATATTTATTTTGAGATGTCTGAGTTTAACTTCATAGAGAAACTCGTTGTCCCAAACCTACGATTGTGCAGCTGTAATGGAATGTGTCTGCTTTTTGTATTTACAGCTAAGTCCCCTTCTGTTCCCTGATTAAGAGGTGATGGCTACTCCACTCCACTGCCACTCTCTCCTGACATGAACTGAAGCCACGTTTCTTGTGCCCGCTCATCCACTGGTACATTGAATGTTTCCTTTCTAAGCACTAGAGAGTGATTGATAGAGTACCCCTATCAGTTCTCTCATTACTGTATGTAGAGTCAATCACATACACAAAAACAATCACATTATTACACATCAATGATTTTACTCCTTGCTTGGGCTAACTCAATCTTAGCTCTTTTGTCTGTGTATTATGTTGTGGTATTGTTTTTTGTCTTCCCAGTCAAATCCTGTCCTCCGCTGGTCAAGCCTCTGAACAGTTCAACTCATGCCTCATACCCTTATTCAATCACTGCTGTGATCCCTTTCCATCACTGTGTAAGTGGCCACTTCATTCCCATTCCTCATAATATTCTACTATAAATGCCTTTATTAAATGCTTTAGGTTAAAATAATTAGTCCTAGAAGATATTTGAAACACTTTGTTGTCTCCGTGTTCCGTGCCTGTACCGTGGGTCTCCCATCCCCCGCAATGTTTTAATTCACCAGCCTCCACTGGATTACTTTTTCCTACTGCTCTGTCCATAGCGCCTGCTAAATTCAGGGCATCAATGTTGTTGAGAAAAGTAGCAGACCAATCCAAACTCATCTCCTGGGATGAAAAAATAATAATAATGAGAAAAAAAGTTTAAAGGCCATACAATTTAAATGACGCATAAGGTGTGTTTTACTTCACTGTTGGAAAAGGGCAGAAATACCTGTCATGTTGATACTGTATGCTTTTCAGTTTGCCTCCATTAATGTTTTCACATCCGTCTCTAGCGAAAAATTATTTCCATCATTTGTTATTTGTTCAATCCCCTTCTCCAAGAAGATTACTCGCTTACATAACTCATAGCAATTTATAAAATTACTGTGCATGGAGAATGGTGTTGCTTCTATCTGGAAAAAAGAAAGCACATGTTTTTCCACTTGGAGCCGAAAGGTTTGCTTGACCATATTCATGGTTTCCTCACGAGTAAAGGTGGTGGAATTATCAGTCAAGGTCAGAATACTGTCAAGGTTAATACAGCGCATCCGTAGACACCCCTCTTCCACCCCTCAATTTCTGGGATCTCCACCCCAAATGAATACCTGGCTAGCACATGTGTTTCCCCATGCTTCAGTTCAAGGTCAGAATACCCATAGAGAGAAAAGTGCACAAAAAGGGAATTAAATGACATGTATGCATGTGTAACTCGGGCTGAATTAACCCATAGCCTTTTACAAAATTGTCAATAGTAAAGAATCAAGCATCTCTGCGCTGCTACCCTATTATCCGTGCAATCTATAAAAAGGCTCCCACAGTTATACTTACTCTTCATGAATTAGTCATATTTTTACATTGACTTGCATTGTTCAGCACAGGTTTTTTATTAAAAACAATCAAATGTAATTTGACCATATACATAGTGATTACATTGTGCACATGAACGTGGTTGTAGAGGAACTGAATGGCAAATATTTGGTTTGGCACACACATCTCAAGGGTAGATCTATACAAAATACTTTTTTGTGTGTGTTGTAAAAAGTCTGCTGGAAACTTGTTCATGTTCATGAGGCTACAGTGCTCTCTGATGGCTATATACACGTATTGCACTCCTTGGACACAAACAATTGTAATACAGGTGTGTTGTGTATCCGTTGCATCGCTTTCTTCTCCCTTTATGTGGTGGCAGTGCGGCATGTTATTTCCCTTTTTGAGTGTCATGCCAGAGGTTAAACTTGTGGCAGGTCAGTTCTTCTCTTTGATAAACACTCAGCTGGGATGCGCTCCACCAATCGGCTGCAAAGAATAAGATTATACACTTCTCTGATGAGAAACAGCACGGCCATGGCAGCAATGTAACTGACATAGACAAAGAACTGCAGGGGGAAGAACACTCTTGTTATGCTACATTGCATTACATAGGTCTTATAACACAGTAACTACCTGTGTAAATGAAAATATATTGTTATTTTTACAGTAACAAGCTAGAAAGTACATGCAGTTCCACCATACCTTCCACTTTTTTTTTATATAATTTTTGTCAGTAATTGCTTGTGAGATTATTGTATTTCAGTAAGGTATGTGTTTGAGGTGGTTGTATATGTGTGTGGTTGTAAGTGCATGTCTCTCTGCAGTACTTGTGAGTTGCAGACTCTTGGTGTTGACGATGATGGCAGTAGGGAGACTGCAGGGTCATGCCCACAAAGCTGTTGACACCAAACACCAGGACATAGCACTCCCTGCTGAAGCCTCAGGCTATCTGGAACCTGAGAGAGACACACAAAGAGAATCATTAGTCAACTCAATTATTGATTTATTGATTGATTGACTGCCCAGTTCCTAAAGTCAGATGACCGCTCTCTATATTAAATATGTATTTCATCAATCCCTCTGGGCTTGAGGAGAGTACAGTTAATGGAATTAATCTCATTCTGAAGGAGGGGAGGAGGAGGAGAGGAAGTGAAGACAAGGAGAGGACAAAAAGGAGAGGAAAGGGTTATAATCCCTCCATGAAGAACAGATAATGACACATTTAAATTACATTAGCAGGGACACATTCCTTTTAATTAGTATTACAGAGAATGCCTTTGATTCTGTATGTTTTAGAGAGGAGATAGATGGAAATGACAGAACCACCTGACCATACTATGAACTGTGTGCTGCTGGGAGTGGATTAATTCATACTGAAGAGGCTGGTGGTAATAACTCCAAAGTGTATAAAAATCATATGTGATTAGGATTTATTACTTGAAACATTCTAAATTTGAAGGAAACTACAATAATTTTTCTAACTTTCAAGTCACATAATACATTGCATGGACTGGATTTTTGAATGACTACCTCATCTCTGTACACCACACATACTATTATCTGTAAGTTCCCTCAGCCGAGAAGTGAATTTCAAAGAAAGATTCAACCACAAAGATCAGGGAAGTTTTCCAATGCCTTGCAAAGAAGGGCACCTATTGGTAAATGGGTACAAAAAGCAGACATTGAATATCCATTTGAGTGTGGTAAAGTTATCAATACACCCACTCACTACAAAGATACAGGCTTCCTTCCTAACTCAGTTGCCGGAGAGGGAGGAAACCGCTCAAGAATTTCACCATGAGGCCAATGGTGACATTAAAACAGTTATAGAGTTTAATGGCTGTCATAGAGGATGGATCAACAACATTGTAGTTACTCCAAAATACTAACCTAATTGACAGAGTGAAAAGAAGATAGTTTGTAAAGAATAAAAATATTCCAAAACATGCATCCTTGTTTGCAACAAGGCACCAAAGTAATACTGCAAAATATGTGGTAAAGCAATTCACTTTTTTATCCTGAATACAGGATACAACACAGGATTCAATACAACACATTACTGAGTACCACCCTCCATATTTTCAAGCAAAGTGGTGGAATGGTGAGTTTTTTTAGGGTAAAAATAAATCTAATGGAGCTAATCAAAGGGCAAAATCCTTAAGGAAAATCTGGTTCAGTCTGCATTTCCACCAGACATTGGGAGATACATTCACCTTTCAGCAGGACCTGAAATGCATGGCGTCTAGCAATGATCAACAACCAATTTGACAGCGCTTGAATGCTCTTAGAGACTTATCCATAAAGACTCACAGCTGTAATCTCTGCCAAAGGTGATTGTAACATGTATTGATTCAGGGGGTTGAATACTTATCTAATTAAGATATATTAGTGTTTATTTATTTTTTTAGATTTTTTTCTCACTTTGACATTACAGAGTATTTTGTGTAGATTGTTGACCAAACAAATTACTATTAAATTAATTTTAATCCCACTTTGTAACACAATGAAATGTGGAAAAAGCCAAGGGGTGTGAATACTTTCTGAAGGTATTGTAAAATATATACAGTACCAGTCAAAAGTTTGGACAAACCTACTCATTCAACGTTTTTTCTTTATTTTTACACTTTTCTACATTGTAGAATAATAGTGAAGACTCCAAAACTATGAAATAACACATGGAACCATGGAGTAACCCAATTTGTGTAACGGCTTTCTTCGGTAGAAGGAGAGTCGGACCAAAATGCAGCGTGTAGATTTCGATCCATGTTTAATAACACAACGTAAACACAAATCAATACAAAAACTACAAAACAATAAACGTAACGAAAACCGAAACAGCCTAATTCTCGTGCTCATAAACACGGACATAAGGACACTAAGGACAATCACCCACAAAACACCCAAAGAATATGGCTGCCTAAATATGGTTCCCAATCAGAGACAACGATAAACACCTGCCTCTGATTGAGAACCACTTCAGACAGCCATAGACTTAACTAGATAACCCTACTAAGCCACAAACCCAATACCTAACAAAACCCCAGGACAAAACACACCACATACAAAAACCCATGCCACACCCTGGCCTGACCAAATAAATGAAGATAAACACAAAATACCTCGACCAGGGCATGACAATTTGTAAGGGAGTGCGTAACTGGCGGCAGGGAAGTCAGGCGCAGGAGAGCAAGACTGGGTAATCAACGGAGCAGTTTTATTCATAAAATCACCGGAAACCAGAACAACTAACAAATGGGTACAAAACCCTTCGCACACCAGAGAAAACGTGCACATGCACTTACAAAAAACTATTCCGCACAAAGACATGGGGGGAACAGAGGGTTAAATACACAACATGTAATGAGGGAATTGAGACCGGGTGTGTGGGAAGACGAGACAAAACAAAAGGAAAATTACACCGACTGGGCGACACCGACTGCCGAGCAAGGAGAGGAGCCGACACTATTTTTTTGAGGAAGTGACATATATAGGGGAGGCAATCAATGACGTGATAGAGTCCAGGTGAGTTCGATGAAGCACTGGTGTGCTTAACAATGGTGACAGGTGTGCGTAATGATGAGCAGCCTGGTGACCTCGAGCGCCAGAGAGGGGGAGTGGGAGCAGATGTGACACCAAGTCCATATTATGTCAAGATCAGCTCAAATAAGCAAAGAGAAACGACAGTCCATCATTACTTTAAGACATGAGGGTCATCAATACGGAAAATGTCAAGAATGTCAAGTGCATTCGCAAAAACCATCATGCGCCATGATGGAACTGTCCGTCATGAAGATCGCCACAGGAAAGGAAGACGTCTTCACAATTATTCTACAATGTAGAAAATAGTAAAAATAAAGAAAAACCTTGAATGTGTAGGTGTGTCCAAGCTTTTGACAGGTATTGATTATACAACATTAATACATATTTTTTTATTGAAGTATAAATTACCATAGATTGCCATAGATTACCTGTTATTTACAAAAGTTACAGAAGATTCCGGTAGCTTTGCAACCCTAGTCCCTGCTGACTATTATCAGCAATTTCATTGCAGGAATGTCGTATGTTCATGCAAAACAATCTTGGTTCATGCTTTTCGCCAATCTTGGATTTGTTTCCCATAACATTCATATTGCCAAGTTCATTGTAATATAGCGCATAAGTTTAAAACTTTATTACACTTGATGTTTGAAGACATGGAATGAAACAGTGCATTAGTTATCCCAACCCTGTTATCAAATATCAGCAACGCTATACAATAACCTGGATCTTAAGGGAAATATGAAATTCCGAATTGACTTAGTCAAAGGCATAGTAACTGCAATTGCATGTCACCCGGAATAATTTACACTGTGGAGTCTTGAAGCAGGATGTAATGTAAATACAGTAATCACCTGTGGTTTCCAGGGAGATAGGGGAATGTTTCAGATCTATAATCAATGCAAAGCCAAAGGAAAGCCATTCTGCGACTTGTTCCATCTGGTCTGATCCATCTGGAGACGATAGACATCACAGGTAATTAGCCAGTGTAATTAATGCTTTCCTTATTGGCTGCTGTCTATTGGGTGTTGGGAAATAGTGGTAATTTCATGTGTATTGCCAGTGACCGTCTTTATTGTTTATTGCTTTTAGGGTTTTAAACACAAATAAGAATAGTAAATACATTCCAAAGTCATGGAGTATAATGTATAATAGTTATATGTATGTTTTTAATATCATTTTTATTGAACCTCTATTTAACTAGGCAAGTCAGTTAAGAACAACAACATAGCATGGCAGCAACACATGGCAACACAACATGACAGCAACACAACATGGCAGCGGCATAACATGGTAGCAGCACAAAACGTGGTACGAACATTATTGGGCACAGATAAGAGCACAAAGGGCAAGAAGGTAGAGACCACAATACATCACATGAAGCAGCCACAACTGTCAGTAAGAGTGTCCATGATTGAGTCTTTGAATGAAAAGATGGCGAAAAAACTGTCCAGTTTGAGTGTTTTTCGCAGCTCGTTTAAGCTGCAGCGAACTGAAAAGAGGAGTGACCCAGGGTTGCTTTGGGGACCTTTAACAGAATGTGACTGGCAGAACGGGTGTTGTATGTGGAAAGTGAGGACTGCAGTAGGTATCTCAGATAGGGGGAGTGAGGTCTAAGAGGGTTTTTTAAATAAAAATCAAATGAAACTTTATTTGTCCTATGTGCCGAATACAACAAGTGTAGATCTTACCGTGAAATGCATACTTACAAGCCCTTAACCAACAGTGCAGTTCAGTAAGTGTTAAGAAAATATTTACCAAATAAACTAAAGTAAAAAAATTATAAAAAGTAACACAATAAAATAACAATAACGAGGTTATATACAGGGGGTACCGAGTCAGTGTACGGGGGTACAGGTTAGTGGAGATAATTTGTACATGTAGGTAGCAGTGAAGTGACTATGCATAGATAATAAACAGAGAGTAGCAGCAGAGTGTACAAAACAAATGGAGGGGGGGGGGGGGGGGGGGGTGTCAATGTAAATAGTCCGGTGGCCATTTGATTAATTCTTCAGCAGTCTTTTGGCTTGAGGGTAGAAGCTGTTAAGGAGCCTTTTGGTCCTATACTTGGCACTCTGCTACCGCTTGCTGTGCGGTAGCAGAGAAAACAGTGACTTGGGTTACTAGAGTTTGACAATTTTATGGGCTTTCCTATGACACCGCCTATTATATAGGTCCTGAATGGCAGGAAGCTTGGCCCCAGTGATGCACTGGGCCATACGCATAACAAGCATTTCGCTACACTCACATTAACATCTGCTAACCATATGTATGTGACCAATAACATTTGTTTTGATTTACCCTCTGTAGCGCCTTACAGTCAGATGCCGAGCAGTTACCATACCAGGCAGTGATGCAACCGGTCAGAATGCTTTTGATGGTGCTGCTGTAGAACTTTTTGAGGATCTGGGGACCCATGCCAAATCTTTTCAGTCTCCTGAGGGGGAAAAGGTTTTGTCGTGCCCTCTTCACATCTGTCTTGGTGTGATTGGACCATGATAGTTGATTGGTGATGTGGACAAGATGGAACTTGAAACTGTCGACCCGCTCCTTTACAGCCCCGTCGATGTTCGGCCTGCCTTTTCCTGTATACCACGGTCAGCTCCTTTATCTTGCTCACATTGAGAGAAAGGTTGTTGTCCTGGCACCACACTGCCAGTTCTCTGACCTCCTCCCTATAGGCTGTCTCATCGTTGTTGGTGATCAGGCTGTTGTGTCATCAGCAAACGTAATGTTGGTGTTGGAGTCTTGTTTGTCCACGCAGTTGTGGGGTAACAGGGAGTAAGGGAGGTGACTAAGTACACACCCCTGAGGGGCCCCAGTGTTGAAGATCAGCATGGTAGATGGGTTGTTGCTGACCCTCACCACCTGGGGGCAGCCCGTCAGGAAGTCCAGGATCCAGTTGCAGAGGGAGGTGTTTAGTCCCAGGGTCCTTAGCTTAGTGATGAGCTTTGTGGGCACTATGGTGTTGAACACTGAGCTGTAGTCAATGAACAGCATTGTCACATAGGTTTTCCTTTTGTCCAGGTGGGAAAGGGCAGTGTGGAGTGCAATTGATTGCATCATCTGTGGATCTGTTGAGGCGGTGACCAGCCAGTGGGTCTTGCGACAAGTATACAGATATGACCAGAATATATCATACAACAATAAATCCACATCAAAACATTTATCTCCTAAAAGCATCTGATATCATAAAATAGAATTTATGATATGACTTACCTGGCTAAATCAAGGTTAAACTAAACTATGAACATGCCTTACCTGTTGGGTGGTAAGGTTCTTGTATGACCCATTGAGGTAGCCTGTGAGGATAGGCTCAGAGAGCCTCATTATTGAGCTGAGCTATAGACACAGAGCAGCACTGTGGGGCCCACCCATCCTCCGCTGTGAAGCCCACACTCGTTGGGCCAATTCCATTTTCTCCCCATCTTCTCTCACCACGGCTGGACTGAGCTCAGTCTAATTCAGCCTGTTTAATCTGCAGTGATATGGAGGTGGAGATAAACCCAAGGTGCTCCCATTGTTATTGCTCCCCCTGAGATTTGGAGAGGAAGAGCTAGCCAGACAGACAGGGAGTATTAAGATGAAAAAATACAGGGGTGAACCCCAGGTATGGCTGTTGTCATAAATATATCATCCTCCATCTCTTTCATAGTTACAATGCTCAGAATTTATTTCATATAAAAATATAGCTGTAAAATAGTTCAAGCCCTATGGTACCACAAGAGGACAAATTGGACTCATCGCCCTTGGAAGAGCTACTGTTGTTCTTCTTACAGTGTACAAAGGAAGGTACTAAAGCTATTAAATGGTCATGCTTAGCATGATGAATTTTATTTTGCCTGTGTGTGTGTCCTTATTTAATTCACAGCCAGTTTTATAGAAGAGCACAATAGCCAACTACAGATGGGGCTGAACCTGTGAAAGAGAAGGTGAGAATCACCCCCACAGTGGGAAGGACCCAGACCACAGGAGCCAGATAGAGGTAAACACTTGTCTGGCTGATCTGATCCACATATGAGACATGACAGAGAGAATATAGAACTGTTCTCCCCTACTTACCTACCCCACTTAATACCTCCACACCTCTGTTTGCAGGTCCCTGCTGCCGGAGCATCTTTAAAACAAGCGGCAGGTGATACAATTGTGTTTGTGAGGTCCAGATAGGTGTGTGTGCGTGTGTGTGTGTGTGTGTGTGCGTGTGTGTGTGTGTGTGTAAAATACTATTTGAACAGTCGTGGGCTGGCTGCCCTGCATAATAGCACTCTGACTGACAACACTTGGAAACTAAAACATGTTTTTTGTACTTTTCGCTTGCTTTTTAATTAATAACGCTGCAGTAGGATTACTCCTAAAACCTATGTGTATTATTATAAAGGCCAACAGTGATTAGAAGATAAACATAGTATTCCTAGTATGATAACCTTAAAATGATAAACAAGCTACCAGAAAGACCTTGTTTACTAGCTGTGAATTTCTTCTTCTTCCCTTCCTTATTCTGATCAACCAGGGCCAGGTAAACATTATTCGTTGTGAAGCATCAGTCCAGGTAACACAGCTACACAGGTGCTATCGAATGCTTAGCATTCGGCAGATTGAGACTTGAGTGTAGAAAAAACATAACCATCCATGTTGACGAGAGCCTCATTGATCCCCTAACAGAGAACTCTGGATCTCAGAGACCTCCTTCTCCCTCTGCCTCTGTCTCTGGGTGGACTGATTAAATCCCAGGCTGTAATGGCTCCATGCTGTGCCCTGCAAGCCTCCGCTTCCTCACAGTTGGCAGCCTGTACCACCGAGCTGCCAACCTCCCTATCTCTGGCATCCCTTCAGCTTGCCGGTTAATAACTAACTCTCTCTCTCTCTCTCTCTCTCAAGTCATGAGAGCAGAAATCCTCAAGGGGGCGGTGGCAGCTCATAGTAGAACATCAGAAGGTTTAGAACCATCTCTTCGGCTCTACATCGGTGTATGATGTGACAAGGACTTGACATATTTTTGATGGCAGTGACAATATCCGCCCGAGCTTGTAAAAGCTGATAAACAAGAAGATAGGAAAGTGACAGTCACGCAGCATCCGGTCCACAGCCAGCTGTCCACACACTGTGAAGCCATCTGCCTTGGAAAATTAATTGTAAAATGACCATTGCAATTCGACTTCTTTTCATAGATGTAACTGTTTTAGCACACACTTTATTTACTCTTGCCCATATGTTTCTGATTTCTATCTTTCTGAGTTTGTCCCATATGTTTGATGTTTCTATAAATTCCCTGATTTAATTTCTCATTACCTGGAGATTGACAGAGTGATATTTTATATCGGGATGGAAAAAGTAAAAGTAATCAACGTCTCTAGATGATAAGAGACAGGTTGTATCGACTGGTCTGCAGAGCTGTATGTGACATGGGCAAATAACAACCATAAGCAGCAACCACACATGGCTTTCCAGCTAAGCTCTTTTGACATTTTGTTTGATTTACCACAGGGTCAGTTAATATTTGCAGTGAATGTAGGCTCTGCTTTACTCAAGGTATTTATCTGACTGGCAAAGTGTGGAATTTAGCAGCACTGACCAGGATGTTGGGGGAAGAATGTGGCTGTTCAGGATACATGCACAAATAGACACGCATGCACGCACACACGGAGCGGCAGGTAGCCTAGCGGTTAGAGCATCGGGCCAGTAACCAAAAGGTTGCTAGTTAACCCTAATTGCTCCAGTGTTGACGTAGATAATACCCTGGCCGTGACTCCACTCTCCGAGGGTGTTTCTGGTGGATTTGGGATATGCAAAAAAATACATTTCTATTTCACACATGAGTATGTGAAATAGGACAAATATAAGTGCAACACTCTGATCGATAAGTGTCAAGCCAGAAGGGATTGTGTTTGAATAATGGAACACTAACTGCTCTCAGGAAATCACTTAGATCTGTTCTTGCTCTCAACCTGTCACTCAGCTGGAGTAGGAAGTCAACAAAACAAATGAAACATTCTGTCTCCTCAACCAGACAGAAAGGTGTTAAAACACTTGTCTGGACTGTCTGAAACCCAGTGAACGTCTAGTGTTGGACAGATTGATCTTACATCAGATAGCACAGAGAGACAGACACAGTAATGACAGTGGTTTAGTTGGTTCCTGTGCAATTTCATTTATATCACCTGCTAGAAGAAAGGACAGAAAAGACCAAGAGCTGGAAGGAAAAGTAGCACTGAAATCCAAATGTCACCAAGCATAGACATCTTCTCGCGATCATGTAGTTACCCTGTACCAGAACAATACACTAAGATTAGACCCTCAACATAATGCTAGCCTGAGGCAGCTACAGTATGCTAATGTGGCACACACAGCAGACTGGACAGTTGTCAGCATTGTGCCCTATCCCTTGGCATTAGGTTCTTATTAATAGCTAAATTAATCATGAAATGGATGTGCTCATGTCCTTTAGGATATATCTATTACATCTATCAGAAGTCATGCATTAAAACTCATTAGAGCTTGTTAGGGTGGCACGGAACGCCTCTGCTTCAATCAGATGGCATGGAACGTTTGCTCCAATCAATGAAGGTCATTGGTGTGCTATGATGACGTCATAGGTGAATGGCTCTTTGGAGTGATGGGTGTTGTCGGGCGGTTGCCACGGTGCGCTGCTGGCTAATGTCCTGCTGCAGCACGTCTCCCATAAGAGATTACTTCTCAGAGTGAGGGATGAGGAGAGATAGAGGGGTAGAGAGAAGTGTCAGAGAGTGTGAGGAGAGTGACTCTGCTCTGATCTACTCTGGTTCAATATCCTGCTCTTGACCTGTGCGAGCATTGAGCGTGGTTGTAAGATTTCCTCTCTCTCTCTCCACTAGGGGATGGAAAGAGCAAGTTGTTTCCTCTCTGTGATTTTCTCCCAGTCATCTTTTCAGCATCACTCAAACAGACCCTACAGTCAGCTTCTGCAATCAGCTAATCAAATTATATTTCTGCCCTCCTCATTTGAGTTGGGGGGGGTTATCTCTCTAACTGGATTGAGCTCAACTATAAGGTCACTGCTTCCCAGTCATAGCATTAGTGTTGCTGGCCTGCTTTCAATTTCAACATAAGGCCAATCACCCATTGCCTTTCTGGTTACGATCGGGCAGAAAACATGTCCTAATATCTTCGGGACTGATAAGCATTTCAAACATGCCTTAAATTGAAATCAGCTTGTGCTGTTTTCTTTCCATATTTCAGTACAGGTTGTGGCAAAGCTAATTCCCCATTAAGTTATGTTAATACATGTTATTTGGAAGCATTTAATAAAAGACCGGCACAGACAATCAATGTTGCATTCGCAGGCAACACAAAGATCCACACTCCATTTGATTTTGGATTTCATTATTTTAATTAAAGCGAAAGGTGCATTGAATCACTTAAGGTCAAACAGCTGCAAATGGATAAATCCTAAATTAAAAAGTAATTAATTAATCATATACTGGACTGAAAGGAGCGAGTTTCTGATGACCTTGCTAATGATATTTTACCTCTAACCATTAGCATGTGTATTAGAAATCTGTTATGGGACCTTAGTCATCTGTTATGTGACCTTAGTCATCTGTTACGGGACCTTAGTCATTTCCAGAGGTCCGCTAAATGTTTTAAACTACCCAATATTTCCCAGCACTGTGCAACAGATTTACATTCAATAAATATTAATACTCTGACTATAAAAGAGACAAATATCGAATCAGTTTGGTTTGACAGAATATCAGAGTTTGTTTTAAGCCTTACTTCAACAGATATCAACGTCCTGGGCTCATTTCTAACCGTGGTAAACTCAAAACACACTCTCATGTTGTAATTGCCCTGTAATTGCTTTACCAGGCTGGTCACTCAGCACAGGCCTATTATGAGTGCACCGGTGTGGAACATAACATTTTCAGTTTCAATTAAGTCTAAGAGAGCAAATATAATGCATTTGAGCGTTGGAGTCATGTGGGGGTTATTTATTGGTGGGCATACAGGGATTAAGTTTGCTCTGCATCGGTGCTGGTTAAAGCAGTCATTCTTAAGTCTTGTCAGTGAACCTTAGTGTTCACTCACACGCATACACAAGCCACACATGTACACTCTCGATCTAACCCTACTCTGATAGCAAGTGGTTTCAAGTGATGAGCTTGAACTGAGGATGCAACAGGCAAACACTGCACTACTGCCATTCAGAGTTACTGCGTACCATTTTGAATATGACTTGTACCTGTAATATTTACTGAATTTATTGTGGGACTGAAAATGTTGCGAGCAAAAAATGTCATGTGTGACATGTGTAATATAATATTATTACAGTGAGTGTGAGTCGTAGAATTAAGTGGCATTCACAGTATTTCACACAATGAGTCAACACACCATCGCCACAGGAAACTGAATGCTTTCCAATTGAAGTAATTAGTTGTTTGGTTTGAATATGACTGTGAGGGTATTGTAGCAATCCTCGCTACATGAGCCACGTTACAATTCCCACCACGTGGATTAACCCTATTGGTGAGATGTGTTTACCTTTCACGTCAGTGAACCGGGTTTGCTTTCCTGCCCAGCCATTCACTACATTAGTGTCAGAAGTGGGATGGCGTTCGTGTGGACATCGGAAAGCACAACCCGGACATGTGAGGTGGCTGAGTAGTCGAAGCACAGGAACGTGTCTTCCCTTTTGGAGGGGGCAATGTAGCGATCCTTGCTATGTGAGCCACGTTACAATTCCAACCAAGTGGGTTAATCCTATTGGTGTGCTGCAAAGGGTGTTTGCTATTCACACCATCAACTCTGGTTTGCTTCCCTGCCCCACCATCACTGCAATATGGACAATGTGAAGAACAAACTGTTGGCGCTCTCAACAGCCCAGAGATGCTTCATTACCCACTTGAAAACATACTTTTAGCCAGAATGGATTTGTTGACACCGGCTGGAACTACTTAGTGAAGAAAAATATTCACCCACTAGAGTAGCACCCTATATAAGTATTAGTGTTCAGGTGTTAAAAAAGAGAGATGCCTGCAAAAATGTTATGGACTTGTGTTATGGGCGGACTGATTATATTATATCCCAGGCTTTAATGGCTCCATGCTGTGCCCTGCGAGCCTCTGCTTCCTCCCAGTTGGCAGCCTGTAACACTGAGGTGCCAAACTCCATCTCTGCCATCCCTTCAGCTCGCCAGTTAATAACTAACTTTCACTCTCTATATTCACTCTCTATATATATCTATATTAAACAAAAATATAAACGCAACAATTGGCATGCGGACAACAGAATTGTCCACCAGAGCTGTTGCCAGAGAATGTAATGTTAATTTCTCTACCATTAGCCACCTCTGTCGTTTTGGGGAATTTGTGTGAACTCAGCGCAGCCAGTCTCAAACCCGGGCCGGCTAATCTTGGTAGGGCATTGCCAACTGAATAGCCAAATGCTCATTATATTATTATTATTATTAATTATTGTTAGTATGACAGAGAAATTGCGCAAAAATCATCAAAACAATTTAACAGGCCCATGGGCCACAGGCCAGGTACCACAGCTGGAAATGACATTTTTGCATCTATATATTCTGAGATTTGTTGGAATTTTGGTCCATTAATATTAGTATTTCCATAAAGTAAATAACAATTTGAAAAATGTATGAAATTCTACATTTTCTTTAGTTTATTATACTACTGTCATCAGCATTTTAATGAATTTTAACCACTTTAAAATGGACATGCATCAATAATTTCAAAGCTCACTACATTAAATTACAAACTGGACTATATTTAGTAAATTACTTTGAAGAGATGGTGATTGAGTCTAAATAGGTGTTTGTTGTTTGGTAGTCTAAATTCTGTGTACTTGTCTTTAAGTGCCATTTTCCAAAAGTCAGACACACGCCAACAAATTTTCCCAGCTTCAGAAGCATCTGTATTCACCATTTTTTGTTTGGTTATCCTTAGATATATTCTCCAGACTTGAATTGTTGATAAGTTGTCAATACTTTTTCTATATATTTTTTTTTTTTTTACATTTTAAATATGAAAAAAGTATTTCTTGACACATCTGGTCCTGAAGTGTCTTAACAAAATGAAGCCAAAATATGTAGGCTGACTTCATCCAGTGTTCAGAAAAATGGATTTGCTCACTATGCACATATGCAAAACAAATTACGCTATGAGGGTGTGGTGACTGGCCTTAAAAAAATATTACATTTCAACCAGCCAACCCAAATAAAGAGGGTCCAGCCCATTTAGCTTCCTCCAGAATTGCCAGATGGCCAATCCGCCCCTGCCTATTGGGAGTTGTTTGCACAGCTATTAAAGATTGGTAGCCCGTCCCTTCAAACATGCATGAGGACATGGGAAAACACAGCCCGGATATGTGAGGTGGCTGTGTAGTCGAAGCAAAGGATCGCGTCTTCCCTTTCGGAGGGGGCAATGTAGCGATCCTTGCTATATGAGCCACGTTATAATTCCCACCTGGTGGGTTAACCCTATTGGTGTGCTGCAAAGGGTGTTTGCTATTCACACCATCGACTCTGGTTTGCTTCCCTGCCCCACCGTTCGCTGCAATATGGACAAGGTGAAGAACAAACTGTTGGCGCTATCAACAGCTCAGTATTGATTCATTAACCCACCTCAAAAACATAATTTTAGCAAGAATGGATTTGTTGATGCAGGGGTGGAACTACTTAGTGAAGAAGAATATTCACCCACTAGAGTAGCACCCTATAGAAGTATTAGTGTTCAGGCGTTAAAAAGCATGAAGCCTGCAAAAATGTTATGGACTTCTGTTATGGGTGGACTGATTATATCCCAGGCTTTAATGGCTCCATGCTGTGCCCTGAGAGCCTCTGATTCCTCCCAGTTGGAAGCCTGTACCACTGAGGTGCCAAACTCCATCTCTGCCATCCCTTCAGCTCGGTTGGCAGAATGTCCAACCGGTCTCAAGACCGCTGACCACGTACATGGCGTCGTGTGGGCGAGCAGTTTGTCAACGTTGTGAACAGAGTGCCCCATGTTGGTGGTGGGGTTATGGTATGGGCAGGCATAAGCTAAGGACAGGGAACACAAGTGCATTTTATTGATGGTAATTTGAATGCACAGTGATAACTTTACGAGATCCTGAACTCCATTGCCGTGCCATTCATCCACCGCCATCATCTCATATTTCAGCAAGTGTCCCAGTTCTTCCATTGCCTGCATATTCACCAGACATTTCACTCATTGATCATGTTTGGAATGCTATGGATCGTTGTGTACGACAGTGTGTTCCTGTTCCCGCCAATATCCATCAACTTCGCACAGCCATTGAATAGGAGTGGGACAACATTCCACAGGCCACAATGTGGATGTCCTTTGGGTGGTGGACCATTCTTGATACACACAGGAAACAGTTGAGTGTGAAAAACCCAGCAGCATTGCAGTTCTTTACACAAACCAGTGTGCCTGGCACATATTATCATACCCTGTTCAAAGACACAGAAATATTTTATCTTGCCCATTCACAACATATCAATAATTCAAGTCAGGAGAATATATCTAAGGATAACCACACACAAAAAAAATTGAATGCAGATGCTTATGAAGCTGAGAAAATTAGTTGGCTTGTGTCTGTTGACATTTGGGAAATGGCAGTTAAAGACAAGTACACATAATTTAGACTACCAAACAACAAACACCTATTTAGACTCAATCACCATCTCTTCAAAGTAAGTTACAAAATATCGTCCAGTTTGTAATTAATGTTTAAAGTGGTTAAAATTAATTAAAATGCTGATGACAGTAGTATGATAAACTAAAGAAAATGTAGAATTTTATAAAGTATTTCAAATTGTTGTTGTTTACTTTAAGGATATTCAAATCTCAAAATATTTAATTAGATGCAAAAATGTCATTTCCACCTGTGGGGCCTGGCCTGTGGCCCAATGGGCCTGGAACCATATTTAGGCAGCCATATTCTTTGAGTGTTTCGTGGGTGATTGTCCTTAGTGTCCTTGTTTCTGTCGCTGTGTTAGTTTGCACCAGTTTAGGCTGTTTCGGTTTTCACATTACGTTTGTAGTGTTTGTATTTAGATTCGTGTTGCTTCAGTTTAATAAACATGGATCGCAATCTACACGCCGCATTTTGGTCCGACTCTCCTTCACCCGAAGAAAGCTGTTACAATGGGCCTGTTAAGATTTTTTTGATGATTTTTGAGCAATTTCTCTGTTGTCATAATAACAACAACAAATAATAATATAATGAGAATTTGGCTATTCAGTGGGTAACGCCAGGGCCCCCAACCAAGATGGGCCGGTCCAGTTTTCTGATTGGCTGAGCTGAGGTCACACAAATTCACATTCAAAGTCAAATGCGCATCAGCAAAGAGACCCGCTCTGACTCTCATCAGTAAGCCAATATCAGCCTACTGCTGCCAGTTAATAATTTGCGTGTACAGAACCTGTTAAAGTTTGGACACACCTACTCATTCAAGAGTTTTTCTTTGTAATTTTTTCTTCTACATTGTAGCATAATAGCGATAAGCATAATAGAGATCAAACTATGAAATAACACATACAGTTGAAGTCGGAAGTTTACATACTCTCTATGGTCAGGGCGTGACAGTCTTTTTAATTCTCTATTTTGGTTAGGTCGGAGTGTGACTAGGGGCGGTGTTTCTATCTAGGTGTTTTGTTTTCTATGTTGGCCTGGTATGGTTCCCAATCAGAGGCAGCTGTTTATCGTTGTCTCTAATTGGGGATCATATTTAGGCAGCTAGTGGGTCAGAAGTTTACAAACACTAAGTTGACTGTGCCTTTAAACAGCTTGGAAAATTCCAGAAAATTATGTCATGGCTTTAGAAGCTTCGACTGGAGGTGTGCCTGCGGATGTATTTCAAGGCCTACCTTCAAACTCAGTGCCTCTTTGCTTGACATCATGGGAAAATCAAAAGAAATGTTTGAAAAATTGTAGACCTCCAGAAGTCTGGTTCATCCTTGGTAGCAATTTTCAAACACCTAAAGGTACCACATTCATCTGTACAAACAATCGTACGCAAGTATAAACACCATGGGACCACGCAGCAGTCATACCGCTAAGGAAGGAGACGTGTTCTGTCTCCTAGAGATGAACGTACTTTGGTGCGAAAAGTGCAAATCAATCCCAGAACAACAGCAAAGTACCTTGTGAAGATGCTGGAGGAAACAGGTACAAAAGTATCTATATCCACAGTAAAACGAATCCTATATCGACACAAGCTGAAAGGCCTCTCAGCAAGAAAGAAGCCACTGCCTCAAAACCGCCATAAAAAAGCCAGACTATGGTTTGCAACTGCACACGGGGACAAAGATTGTACTTTTTGGAGAAATGTCCTCTGGTCTGATGAAACAAAAACAGAACTGTTTGGCTATAACGACCATCGTTATGTTTGGAGGAAAAAGGGTGACGCTTGCAAGCCGAAGAACACCATCCCAACTGTGAATCACGGGGGTGGCAGCATCATGTTGTGTTGGTGCTTTGCTGCAATAGGGACTGATGCACATCACAAAATAGATGGCATCATGAGGGTGGAAAATTATGTGGATACGTTGAAGTAACATCTCAAGACATCAGTCAGGAAGTTAATAAAGCTTGGTCGCAAATGGGTCTTCCAAATGGACAATGACCCCAAGCATACTTCCAAAGTTGTGGCAAAATGCCTTAAGGACATCAAAGTCAAGGTATTTGAGTGGCCATCACAAAGCCCTGACCTCAATCCCATAGAACATTTGTGGGCAGAACTGAAAAAGCGTGTGCGAGCAAGGAGGCCTACAAACCTGATTCAGTTACACCAGCTCTGTCAAGAGGAATCGGCCAAAATTCACCCAACTTATTGTGGGATGCTTGTGGAAGGCTACCCGAAACGTTTGACCCAAAGTTAAACAATTTATAGGTAATGCTACCACATACTAATTGAGTGTATGTAAACTTCTGACCTACTGGGAATGTGATGAAAGAAATTAAAGCTGAAGTAAATAATTCTCTCCTATTTCTCTGACATTTCACATTCTTAATACAGTGGTGATCCTAACTGACCTAAGACAGGGCATTTTTACAATTATTAAATGTCAGGAATAGTGAAAAACTGAGTTTATTTGGTTAAAGGTGTATGTAAACTTCTGACTTCAACTGTATTGAATTGTACAGTAACCAAAAAATCAATTCAGCCACCCTTTGCATTGATGACAGCTTTGCAAACTCTTGGCATTCTCTCAACCAGTATTTCGTTTTTTTAATGTAACATTTCTTACATTGTTACCCCAGGAATTCTTAAGTCTTAGTACATACAGCCGGGAATAACTATTGGATAAAAGAACAACGTCAACTTACCAACATTGCGACCAGAAATATGACTTCCCCGAAGCAGATCCTCTGTTCGGACCACCACCCAGGACAATGGATCTGATCCCAGTAGGCAACCCAAAACAACTGCGCCGCAGAAAGGGCAGACGGAGCGGTCTTCTGGTCAGGCTCCGTAGACGGGCACATCGCTCACAACTTCCGAGTATACTACTCGCCAATGTCCAGTCTCTTGATAACAAGGTAGATGAAATTCGAGCAAGGGTTGCCTTCCAGAGAGGCATTAGATATTGTAACATTCTTTGTTTCACGGAAGCATGGCTCACTCGGGATATGTTATCAATGAAGGTACTGCCACCCGGTTTCGTCATACATCGCGCCGACAGAAACAAACATCTCTCTGGTAAGAAGAAAGGCGGGGATGTATGCCTTATAATTAACAAGTTGTGGTGTAATCATAACATACAGGAACTCAATTCCTTTTGTTCACCTGACCTAGAATTCCTTAGAATCAAATGCAGACCGCATTATCTACCAAGATAATTCTCTTTGATTATAATCACAGCCGTGTGTACCACCCCCCAAGCAGACACCTCAACGGCACTGAAATAACTTCACTGGACTCTATGTAAACTGGAAACCATATCGCCTGAGGCTGCATTTATTGTAGCTGGGGAATTTAACAATGCTAATCTGAAAACAAGGCTCCCTAAATTTTATCAGCATATCGAATGCTCAACTAGGGCTGGCAGCATTCTGGATCATTGCTACTCTAACTTCCGCTATGCATACAAAGCCCTTCCCCGCACTCCTTTCGGCAAATGTTACCACGACTCCATTTTGTTGTTCCCAGCCTATAGACAGAAACTAAAACAGGAAACGTCCGTGCTCAGGTCTGTTCCAAGCTGGTCCGACCAATCAGGTTCCACGCTTCAAGATTGCTTCTATCATGTGGACTGGGATATGTTCCGGATAGCCTCAGACAACAACATTGATGTATACGCTGACTCGGTGAGCGAGTTGTTTTTAGCAAGTGAATCGGTGATGTTGGACCCACAGTGACTATTAAAACCTTCCCCGACCAGGAACCCTGGAAGGATGGAAGCATTCGCGCAAAACTGAAAGCGCGATCCATCACTTTTAATCATGGCAAATCATGGAAACATGACCGAATACAAACAGTGTAGCTATTCCCTCCACAAGGCAATCAAACAAGCTGAGTGTCAGTATAGAGACAAAATAGAGTCACAATTCAATGGCTCAGTCACGAGACGTATGTGGCAGGGTCTACAGTCAATCGCGGATTACAAAAAGAAAACCAGCCCCGTCCCGGACACCGACGTCTTGCTCCCAGACAAATTAAACAACTTCTTTGCTCGTTTTGAGGACAATACAGTGCCACTGACACGGCCCGCTACCAAAACCTGTGGGCTCTACTTCACCGCGGCCAACGTGAGAAAAACATTTCAAGTTGTTAACCCTCGCAAGGCTGCCGGCCCAGACGGCATCCCTAGCCCTGTCCTCAGAGCATGCGCAGAACAGCTGGCTGGTGTGTTCACAGAAATATTCAATCAATCTCTATCCCAGTCTGCTGTGCCCACATGCATCAAGAGGGCCACCATTGTTCCTGTTCCCAGGCAAGCTAAGGTAACTGAGCTAAATGACTATCGCCCCGTAGCACTCACTTCTGTCATCATGAAGTGCTTTGAGAGACTACTCAAGGATCATAACACCTCCACCCACTCCAATTTGCTTACCGCCCCAATAGGTCCACAGACAACACAATTGCAATCACATTGCACACCTCCCTAACCTATCTGCACATGAGGAATACCTATGTAAGAATGCGAAAGGAAGACCCAGAGTTACCTCTGCTGCAGAGGGTAAGTTCATTAGAGTTACCAGCCTCAGAAATTGCATCCCAAATAAATGCTTCACAGACACAGCTCAACAACTGTTCAGAGGAGACTGCATGAATCAGTCCTTCATGGTTGAATTCCTGCAAAGAAACCATTACTAAAGGACACCAATAAGAAGAGATGCTTTGGCCAAGAAATACGAGCAATCCACATTAGACCGGTGGAAATCTGTCCTTTGGTCTGAGGAGTCCACATTTGAGATTTTTGATTCCAACCTCTGTGACTTTGTGGACGCAGAGTAGGTGAACGGATGATCTCCGCATTTGTGGTTCCCACCATGAAGCATGGAGGAGGAGGTGGTATGGTGTGAGTGTGTGCTTTGCTGGTGACACTGTCAGGGATTTATTTAGAATTCAAGGCACACTTAACCAGAATGGCTACCACAGCATTCTGCAGTGATACTCCATTCCATCTCGTTTGCGCTTCTTGGGACTCTCATTTGTTTTTCAACAAGACAATGACCCAACACACATCCAGGCTGTGTAAGGGCTATTTGACCAAGAAGGAGAGTGATGGAGTACAGCATCAGATGATCTGGCCTCCCCAATCACCTGCCCTCCACCCAATTGAGATGGTTTGGGAAGAGGTGGACCGCAGAGTTCAGGAAAGCAGCCAACAAGTGCTCAGTATATGTGGGAACTCCTTCATGACTATTGGAAAAACATTCCAGGTGAAGTTGTTTGGGAGAGTATCAATAGTGTGCAAAGCTGTCATCAAGGAAAAGGGAGGCTAGTTGAAGAATGTAAAATATAAATACATATTTTGATTTGATTAACACTTTTGGTTACTACATGATTCCATATGTGTAATTTCATTGTTTTGATGTCTTCACTATTATTCTACAATGTCATAAAGAAAAACCCTTGAATGAGTAGGTGAACCCAAACCTTTGACTGGTACTGTATATTGTATGAAAAAAGCTAATTAACACTTAATTAGGGTAGGGGGTGTCGGGGGATCACATATGACATGCACTAATTTGCATTTGCCTAAACAGTCATGACGAATGACTCAGACAGAGTGACAGACAGATAGCAGAGAAGAACAAGATAAAGCACAAACAGACATAGTGACAGAGGAGACAAATGGAAGAACAGACAAACAGTGACAACAGAGGAGAGCATTGAGAAGCACCGGCAGACAGAGTGACAGCAGAGAAGATGCAGAGACCAAAGTAGGGTAGAGTACTGAAAATCTGTACTTAATTAAAACTACTGTTATGTAATTTACTCAAGTACAAGTAAAAGGTATAACTTATTGTTGACAGGGTGGGCAGTATTGAGTAGCTTGGATGAATAAGGTGCCCAGAGTAAACTGCCTGATACTCAGTCCCAGTTGCTAATATATTATTAGTAGACTTGGATAGAAAACACTCTGAAGTTTCTAAAACTGTTTGAATGATGTCTGTGAGTATAACAGAACTCATATGGCAGGCAAAAAAACAGAGAAAAAATCCAACCAGGAAGTGGGAAATCTGAGGTTGGTCGATTTTCAACTCAGCTCCTATTGAAGATACAGTGGTATATTGGTAATGTTGCACTTCCTAAGGCTTCCACTAGAACTTTTTGACATTTCGTCTGCTTTTAGTGGATGCGCTTCGTGACTTTTGTTTTTTGGATTTGTTTACCAAACGCACTAACAAAAGTAACTATTTGGACATAAATGATGGACACTACCAAACAAAACAAACATTTCTTGTGGGAGTCCTGGGAGTGCATTCCGACAAAGATCAGCAAAGTGAATATTTATAATACTATTTATGACTAATGTTGACTACCCTATATGGCGGATTTTTTTGTGTCTTTGCTTTTTCCGTAAAGCTTTTTTGAAATCTGACACAGCGGTTGCATTAAGGAGAAGTGCATCTAAAATGTCATGCATTACAGTTGTATCTTTTAGCAATGTTTATTATGAGTATTCCTGTAAATTGATGTGGCTCTCTGCAAAATCATCAGATGTTTTGGAACTTCTGAACGTAAGGCGCCAATGTGAACTCAGATTTTTGGATATAAATTTGAACTTTACCGGACAAAAGATACATGTATTGTGTAACATGAAGTCCTATGAGTGTCATCTGATGAAGATCATCAAAGGTTAGTGATGAATTTCATCTATATTTCTGCTTTTTGTGAATCCTTTCTTTGGCTGGAAAAATGGCTGTGTTATTTTGTGAATAGTCACTCACCTAACTTAATCGTTTGGTTTGCTTTCGTCGTAAAGCCTTTTTGAAATCGTACACTGTGGCTGGATTTACAACAAGCGTATCTTTAAAATGGTGTAAAATACATGTATGTTTGAAGAATTTTTATTATGGGATTTCTGTTGTTTTGAATTTGGCGCCCTGCAGTTTCACTGCCTGTTGAAGAGGTGGGACACTCCTGTCTCACCTACCCTAGAGAGGTTAAAAGAATGATGGAGGCCACTGTTATCTTCCTGAATACTTATGCAAATAAAATATTTTGCATTCTCATTATGTGAGAGTGTATAGATAAAAAATAAAAAAACATTTTAGAATAAGGCTGTAACGTCACAAATGTGGAAAAACAAGTCCCTATTTTGTCCCATGGTCTTGTCATTCTTCAGCACTGTTGTGGATTACATCAGCTGTGCAGGTGCCTTATTTTGCACAGAGGGAGGGCAGTCCTCTCTCACTTTGTTCATGGTGCCCGTCAGACTTGTTTTCTTTGCAAGCAACTTGTTCGCCAATGACAGTGTAGTGAAGAAATTGTCTGTGGTGACATTTCTGCACCTGCCAACTTAAGGTTCCACAAGCGTCGTCACCATATTCTCAGACAGTCGCTCACCTGCTGCCCTGATGTGGATATTTTCCCAGATATTCAGCATGCACAATTCCGCACGCTTCAACTGTGTAGCTTACTCCAAGTTGGCCAGAGTAGACTGATAAGACTGCATTGATTCAGTGGACTGATATAGGGTACATGTAATTTTAAGATTATAATTAGAATGGATCAGTAGAATAGAATGTTCTGCCCTGTTCTTCATTCACAATTGGTAATTACTGTCACACCCTGATCTGTTTCAACTGTCTATGTGCTTGTCTCCACCCCCTCCAGGTGTCACCCAACTTCCCCATTATCCCCGGTGAATTTATACCTGTGTTCTCTGTGACTGTTGCCAGTTCGTCTTGTCTCATCAAGCCTACCAGCGTGTTTTTCTTACTCCTGTTTCCTTGAGCCCCTGTTTTCTAGTTTCCTGGGTTTTTGATCACTCTGCCTGCCCTGACCCTGAGCCTGCCTGCCGTTCTGTACCTTTTGCCACTGCCCTGGACTACTGACCCCTGCCTGCCCTCGACCTGTCCATCTCCTCCCAAGGAGCCACCATTGGAAGGCACGAGGAGTTGCTTCGTGGTCTTATGGAAGGTTTCCAGACCTTGGCTGAACGTCATGACCGCAAGTTGAATACATTGCTGGAGCAATTTGCAGGTTGTCTGTTAGGCAGCCTACCACGACGGTAACCTCCCAGCCCCTCAGTAACCCGGCTGTAAGCAGCGCGTTTCTCCCGGCCACCCTGGCTTCCCGAGAACCCTGCTTACCTCCCCCGGAACGCTTTGCTGGAGAGTTGCAAACCTGTCGGCGTTTCTCACTAAGTGTATGTACCCCATCACGCTGATTTCCGGGAGGGCTCTTGCCTGGACTACGGCAGTGTGGGAACAGTAGTCTGCCGTATGCTTCAGTCTGGAGCAGTTTTTGGCTGAGGTGAAGAAGATCCGGGAGAGAGGCTGTCCGGAAGTTACTCCAGCTTCAGGCAAAGACTCCCGCAGTGTGGCAGTCTATGCGGTGGATTTGCGCACATTGGAGATTGAGCGTGCCTGGAACCCGGAATCACTGTTCCACATTTTCCTGCACGGATTATCAGAGGAAGTTAAGGAGGAGCTACTAGCCTGGGAACTACCGAGGGATCTCGACTCGCTCATCGCCTTGACAATCTGGATCGATGGGCTGCCACAAGAACGTAAGAAGTAGAGGAGGTCCGATTCCACCCGCCCGTCCACGGATTTCACCCCGCCTCCGAGGCATCCCAGAAGTCCCTGACATCTCCATTTCCAAGAAAATCTGAGGCTGCCAAGAGTTCCCCAGAGAGTGTCCGAAGTCTGCCGGTTCGCCTCTTCCCAAGCCGATGCAACTAGGCAGAGCTAAGTTGTCTTCAACTGAATGTTTATGCAGGCTTAACACGAAGAGTTGCCTGTAATGCGGGACTACTGGTCATTTCGTGTCCTGTCCATTAAAAGACCAGGCTCACCGGAACCAGTCGAAATCTCTCCGGGAGTAGTAGTAGTGACAGGGTATTGTTACTCTATCCAAAGTGTAATTCATAATTTCACCATGCTCAAAGGGATATTCAATGTCTGCTTTTTTGTATTTTTACAAACCTACCAATATGTGCCCTTCTTTGCGAGGCATTAGAAAACCTCCCTGGTCTTTGTGGTTGAATCTGTGTTTGAAATTCACTGCTCGACTCAGGGACCTTTTATATGATTGTATGTGTGGGGTACAGAGGTGAGGTCATTAAAAAACTTCTTAAAGATATTGGTTCCCATTTGGGACTCTACCCTCCCACGTTAACCTCCACACAAGTCCAATAGCTCAAATGAAAGATAAACACCTTGTTCATCTAGCCAGCAAGTCAGATTTCTAAAATGTTTTACGGCGAAAACATAGCACATATATATGTCAAACCACCACCAGACACAGCTCATTTGAATAGCCAAAACATGCAATCAACAAACGCAGGATTAAAAAATAAATCATTCACTAACCTTTTGAAAATCTACATCAGATGACAGTAATAGGACATGTTACACAGTACATTTCTTTTTTCAATAATATGCCATTTATATCCATAAATGTCCATTTACATTGAGTTCATGTTCAGAAATTACTCAAAAATGTCCGCAGGAAATCTAGGTAGCGCGGCAAGATAACGTAAATAGACATCATAAACTTTGACTAAATATACATGTTCTACATATAGTTAGAAAGATACACTGCTTCTTTATGCAGTCGCTCTGTTACATTTCTTTTTAACGTTACAGAAATCGCACACTATTCAATATTCTGAGACGGCGCTCAGATACAAGCTACATTTCTCCGTAATGTTGGAGTCAACAGAAACACAGATATGTGAATAAATATTCCCTTACCTTCGATGGTCTTCGTTCAGAATGTTCTGGAAGGCTTCATACTTACCCAATACATCGTTTGGTTTCAAGTCTTGCGTCTTTGTATTAGCTACTGCTAATAACATCAGCTGAAATGCACCCAAAATGTCCTCTGGTCAGGAAAAGTTGCGCATCAAAACTTCAAAATTACATATTATATGTCGTCTAAACAGGTCAAACTAAGTGCAGAAGCAAGCTTTATGATGTTTTAAACACACAAAACAAATTTCAATTCAACCGGTCATCATCTGGTCCTTTTTCTGAGTACTGGAACAAAGGAATGGCTGTGACCAATTCGCGCCCTAACGCACAGGTTTTTTCTCGCGGCACTTACTCAAATCACTCCCATAGGGCCAATTCTCGCGGGATTTGAACGATTAAAAGCTCTACTGAATGAGGACATCTGGTGGAAGACATAGAAAGTCTCCCCAGAATCATAACTGGTTGGGAAGGGTGGGGGCGATGACGTCAAAGTTGCTCCACCTTTCATGACCACAAAAACTAGTTTGGAAGAATGCCTGCCCTGTGAGTTCTGCTATACTTACAGACATAATTCCAACGGTTTTAGAAGCTTTAGAGTGTTTTCTATCCAATAATAATTATTATATGCATATATTAGCAATTTTTGACAGATTTTTTTTCTTCAGTTTACTAGGGGTAGCCAATTCCTCCAAAGGGGGCATAAGTCTGCCATATCCTTAACAGGTTTAAAAAAAAGTATGTTAAACACTGTTTTTGCTCACAATGTGAGTCCATGCATGTAACGTCTCTCGTCAGAAGACATGGACCAAAACGCAGCGTGGTAAGTGTTCATGATTCTTTATTACTCAAAAACACTTGAGCAAAATAACAAAGTGAAAAAACTAAACACTTCTGTCAGGTGCAGACACTAAACAGAAAAGAACTACCCACAAAACACAGGTGGGGAGAAAGGCTGCCTAAGTATGATTCCCAATCAGAGACAATGATAGACAGCTGTCTCTGATTGGGAACCACACTTGGCCAAAAACAAAGAAAAAGAAACTAGAATGCCCACCCTAGTCACACCCTGGCCTAACGAACATAGAGAATAAAAGCCTCTATTGCCAGGGCGTGACAGTGCAACTTATTCTGTGGCTTGTTAAGAACATTTTTATTCCTGAATTTATTTAGACTTGCCATAAAAAAGGGGTTGATTAACTATGTTTTATTCATTTGCAAAAATTTTCACCTTGACATAACAGGGTGTTGTGGGCCAGTGTCAAAACCGAATCTCTATTTAATTCATTTTAAATTCAGGCTGCAGCACAACATGTGGAAAAAGTCAAGAGGTGTGAATACTTTATGAAGGCATTGTATATACCTAAAGGGTCATAACCGATAGAGTACTGCAAATCAAGCACGTGCTGTTGACTGTCCGATTAAATGTCAGAGGAGAATCTGATCTTCCCTCTTATTTTGATGCCTTATGTGTGCCTATCACGTTTCATCTAAGACCCAAATGCAGACTGTGTTGAAGTAACAAGGTTTATTACAGCAACAAGGGCAGGCAAACAGGTCAAGGCAGGCAGGGGTTGATAATCCAGAGTAGTGGCAAAAGCACAGGATGGCAGGCAGGCAGGCTCAGGTCAGGTAGAGGTCGGTAATCCAGAGAGCGAGAGAGAATGGGGTAAAGCAGGAGTAGAGACCAAACGCTGGTTGACTTGACAAACAAGACGATATGGCAACAGACAAACAGAGAACACAGGTGTAAGTACCCAGGGGATAATGGGGAAGATGCGCGACACTTGGAGGGGGGTGGAGACAAGCACAGGTGAAACAGATCAGGGTGTGACATGTGCCTCTCTAACAAGCTGTGTACCCCCACTTTCAATAAAGAAAACATGGAACATTCAATGATTCAGTTTCTTTAATAACTGGATTTAGTATTTACAAATTACTATGTATGTTGAATAAATATAACACATTCTCATATCGCAACAAACATTCCATGGGAAAACAGAGTTGAATGAGCCAAGAACTCTGTCTATCCTCACAGTCATTGTATGGAGGAGACCAAAGCGCAAACCTAACATCATATGGGAGGGTCTGGGTGGGCATCTAACTTCGGTGGCGGCTCTGGTTCTGGACGCCGCCCCCCCTTCTTCATACTGATCCCTCTACCTTTGTAGAACTGACCCATGGATCATCGCCTGAGGCTCTGGACTGCGGATCACCGCTGGAGACCTCGGGCTGGGGACCATCACGGTATGGATCGACCCCGGAGGCTCTGGACTGGGGCCCATCGTTGGAGAATCCGGACTGGGGCCCGTCGTTGGAGAATCCGGACTGGGGTCCGTCGTTAGAGAATCCGGACTGGGGCCCGTCGGAGGAGGATCCGGACTGGGGCCCGTCGGAGGAGGATCCGGACTGGGTACTGTCGCCAGACGCTCTGGACTGCCGAGGCGCACTGTAGGCCTGGTGCATGGTGCCGGCACTGGTGCTACCGGGCTGGGGACACGCACCTTAGTGCGAGGAGCAGGAACAGAGCGTACTGGACTGCTGAGGTGCACTGTAGGCCTGGTGTGTGGTGCCGGCACTGCTGGTACCGGGCTGGGGACACGCACATCAGGGCGAGTGGGAGGAGCAGGAATAGGGCGTACTGGACCTTGGAGGCGCACTGGAGGTCTGGAGTGTAGAGCTGACACAACCTGTCCTGGCTGGATGTTTATTTTCGCCCTGTAAATGCCCATTCTAGCCCGGCCAATGCGAGGAGCTGTAATAGAGCGCAGCAGGCCATGAATGCGAACTGGAGACACCGTGCTCATTTCTGAATAACACGGTGCCTGACCAGTCACACGCTCCCTACAGTAAGCACGAGGAGTTGGCTCCGGTCTCCGACCTGACTCAGGCAATCTCCTTGTTTCCCCCCCCACCCCAATTTTTTGGGGGGGCTGCCTCTCGGGCTTCCGTGCTAGCCGTGTACCCTCATATCGTTGCCATTCCTCCATTCTCCGGTATTTCTCCTCGTCGCCGCTCCGCTTTCCTTTTCTCCTCCTTAGGACGGCGATACTCCCTCGGATGTGTCCAGGGTCCTGCTCCATCCAATATTTCCTCCCATGTCCATACTGACTGCTCCTCCTGAACACGCTGCTTGGTCCTTATTTGGTGGGTTCTTCTGTCACGTTCGACATATTGATGAGACCAAGGCGTAGCGTGGCAATCGTACGTACTTCTTTAATTAAGGAAAGAACACTGAACAAAACTACCAAAACAACAAAACTAACCGTGAAGCTAATATGTGTAGTGCAGACAGGCAACTAAACACAGACCAAGAACCCACAAAACACCCAAGGAATTTGGCTACCTAAATATGGTCCCCAATCAGAGACAACAATAAACAGCTGCCACTGATTGAGAACCAATTCAACCAATAAACACCTAGAATTACAAAAAAAATCTAAACATACAAAAAACCCTAGACAATGCTAAATCTAGCAAACCACCCTCGTCACACCCTGACCTAACCAAAATATAAAGAAAACAAAGATAACTAAGGTCAGGGCGTGACACATCAGAAACATTCAGTGACGTTGCCCATCTAACGGACAAGTAATTTTTACAGTGGGCCTGCAATTGACAAGTTGATAAACTGCTTTCAAATTAGTTTAACTGCCGCTACCAGCCCAGAAGCCTGCCTTAACCTCTTGAACCTCTGGGGGCAGTATTTCATTTTTGGATGAAAAACGTTCCCGTTTTAAACAAGATATTTTGTCACGAAAAGATGCTTGACTATGCAAATAATTGACAGCTTTGGAAAGAAAACACTCTGATGTTTCCAAAACTGCAAAGATATTGTCTGTGAGTGCCACAGAACTAATGCTACAGGCGAAACCAAGATGAAATTTCATACAGGAAGTGAGCCAGATTTCGAATGCGCTGTGTTCCAATGTCTCCTTATATGGCTGTGAATGCGCAAGGAACGAGCCTACACTTTCTGTGTTTCCCCAAGGTGTTTGCAGCATTGTGACGTATTTGTAGGCATATCATTGGAAAATTGACCATAAGAGACTACATTTACCAGGTGTCCGTTCGGTGTCCTCCGTCGAAACTATTGCGTAATCTCCAGGTGTGTGCATTTTTCCATTTTGAACAGAGGAGAAACAAAACTGCCATGAGTGATTTATCATCGAATAGATATGTGAAAAACACCTTGAGGATTGATTCTAAACAACGTTTGCCATGTTTCTGTCGATATTATGGAGTTAATTTGGAAAGAAATTCTCCTACACAAATAATATTTTTGGAAAAACTGAACATTTGCTATCTAACTGAGAGTCTCCTCATTGAAAACATCCGAAGTTCTTCAAAGGTAAATTATTTTATTTGAATGCTTTTCTTGTTTTTGTGAAAATGTTGCCTGCTGAATGCTAGGCTTAAAGCTATTCTAGCTATCAATACTCTTACACAAATGCTTGTGTAGCTATGGTTGAAAAGCATTTTTTGAAAATCTGAGATGACAGTGCTGTTAACAAAAGGCTAAGCTTGTGAGCCAATATATTTATTTCATTTCATTTGCGATTTTCATGAATAGTTAACGTTGCGTTATGGTAATGAGCTTCAGGCTATAATTACGCTCCCGGATACGGGATTGCTCGTCACAACAGGTTTTAAAGACACACCTGTGAGTCTCTGACAGACTTTTGAAAATTCATAATCATTCCTCAAGTGATTAAGAACTACCGTAGCCGCATCCACTGAGTGTAATGTTACTGATTGTGTTTGTAGAGGCTTGATCCTACAGATGCTTAAGAGCTCTCTGAGGAATCGGACAATTACTTTTTGCCTGTTTAACCCCGTTTCATTAATGGATTTAGTTGTTAGGCCGGAGTGTGAGGGGATACATTACAAACCCCAGTAGTCCCCTCTAGCCCTGCACAATGCTGTTTCGATCAACACTGGCATTGATTTCACTGTTTGTACCTTCACACATACACACACACAGCACACACTGAATTCATTATACCAATTGTGCAGCTCGCATTTTACTGTGATTTTTGCAATGTGCATACATTCTGACTGCATTATAAAGTGAGACAGACCCCCTGGTTTGCATTGGAATTCCCTAATGGATGTCCATGGCAACCCCCAAAAAAGTATGTCTATGCAATTACTGTACACTTCTAACATGCCCTATGTAAAGCAGAGAGTGGGGTGATGCAACACAAAGCAATTAATAATTGATTTCTCGCTGAGTAGTAAAGGGAACCTGTTTCCATGGCACATGAAATAACATTGGTCTGGTCTGCTTTGTGTACCACACACACTGTGCTCCCACTCTATTTTAATAAGGCTGGCTAATTCATGCCAAGCTCTCTGTGTTCAGGGCCGTCTCAACATGCTCCCTCCTCTCCTCTCTCTCTAACACAGCCTATAGGTCTCAGCCTGGCCTCTCCACTCTTCTCGCCTGCAGAGTCACAACACCTCACCCACCTCCCATCACATCCCACAGGGGGATATGAAGAGCAAAACCATGTGAACCAGAGATGCTGGGTCCTGGGTTAAACCCTAATTGATCTCTAATTAAAGGCTATAGGTGGTCATTATGTGTGAAAGGTTGGATGATCATCTCTGTCTGGGGAAGTGTTCTTGAATCCTTAATCTGACAAATACTGGCACACACTGGTGTTTTCTTATTTTGTCTTGAACCATACCGCATTTATCCACCTCATTTTCAAACACCTTAAAAACACAGAAGCCAAACGCGGAAACTATGGATATAACTTCCTCCGCTTCGTGCATGATCATATTTCATATGAGCGCGACTACAAATCCATGCATTTGCATGTTTCTGTTAACTGATACTGCTCTGTTTTTATTTTTATTTGTAACTTTTTTAACCCTTTTTCTCCCCAATTCTGTGGTATCCAATTGGTACAGTCTTACAGTCTTGTCTAATCACCGCAACTCCCGTACGGACTCGGAAGAAGCGAAGGTTGAGAGCCGTGCATCCTCTGAAACACAACCCAACCAAGCTGCACTGCTTCTTGACACATTGCCCGCTTAACCCGGAAGCCAGCCACACCAATGTTTCTGAGGAAACACCATACACCTGGCAACCGTGTTAGTGTGCATGTGCCCTGCCTGCCACAGGAGTCGCTAGAGCACGATGGGACAAGGACATCCCTGCCGGCAAAATGCTGGGCCAATTGTGCGGTTCCCCATGGGTCTCCCGGTCGCGGCCGGCTGCGACAGAGCCTGGACTCTAACCAGGATCTCTACTGGCACAGCTAGCGCTTTAGACCACTGTGCCACTCGTGAGGCCTAACTGATACATCTTGACATAATCCAGAAGATGTATTTAACTCCTTAATTTCGTCACTAAACAGTCCCTATATATATTTCCATTGATTCTTGTGAGGACAACCAACATGTATGTGTTCGTGAGAGTCTCATCTTTCCATATAAGGGTCATTATAGTTATTAGGCTAAACCATTCGGACGCTACAGGCGATTTTGTGAGAAGACAGATTTTCTGGAGGTTTCATGGTCTGACAAACATCGTGCTAGCTCTGTTACCTTTCACCACAGAAGCGGAAGTGCGACACAGGAGGATGCGGTGGATTGAGATTATACACTACATTACCAAAAGTATGTGAACACCTACTCCTCAAACTTCTCATTCCAAAATCATGCGCATTATTAATACGGATTTGGTCCCCTCTTTGCTGCTACAACAGCCTCCACTCTTCTGGGAAGGCTTTCCACTAGATGTTGGGACATTGATGCTGAGACTTGCTTCCATTCAGCCACAAGCATTAGTGAGGTCAGGCACTGATGTTGGGCGATTAGGCCTGGCTCACAGTTTGCGTTCCAATTCATCCCAAAGGTGTTCAATGGGGTTGTGGTCAGGGTTCTGTGCAGGCCAGTCAAGTTCTTCCACACCGATCTCGCTAAACCATTTCTGTATGGATCTTGCTTTGTGCACAGGGACATTGTCATGCTGAACAGGAAAGGGCCTTCCCCAAAGTACAGAATTGTCTAGAATGTCATGCTGTTTTCCCTTCACTGGAACTAAGGGTCCTTGCCTGAACCATAAAAAACAACACCAGACCATTATTCCTCCTCCAGTAAACTTTACAGTTGGCAGTAGGCATTGGGGCAGGTAGCGTTCATCTGGCATCTGCCAAACACAGACGGACTGCCAGATGGTGAAGTGTGATTCATCACTCCAGATTACGGATTTCCACTGCTCTAGAGTCCAATAGCGGCGAGCTTTACACCACTCCAGCCGACGCTTGGCTTTGCGCATGGTGTTCTTAGGCTTGTGTGCGGCTGCTCAGCCATGGAAACCCATTTCATGAAGCTCCCGATGAAAAGTTATTGCGCTGATGTTGCTTCCAGAGGCAGTTTGGAATTCGGGAGTGAGTGTTACAAACGAGGACAGACAATTTTTACAGGCTACGCGCTTCAGCACTCGGCGGTCCTGTCCTATGAGTTTGTGCAGCATACCACTTCATGGCTTAGCCATTGTTGCTCCTAGACATTTCCACTTCACAATAACCGCACTTATAGTTGACCGGGCAGCTCTTACAGGGCAGACATTTGTGGAACTGACATCCTATGACAGTGTCATGTTGAAAGTCACTGAGTTCTTCAGTAAGGCCATTCTACTGCCAATATTTCTATGGAGGTTGCATGGTGGAGTGCTCAATTTTATTCACCTGTCAGCTATGGGTGTGGCTGAAATAGCCGAAGCCACTGATTTGAAGGGCTGTCCACATACTTTTGCATATATAGTGCCATATATTGTGCATTTGTTGCTTAAACTGACCGATATTTAATGGGTATTTTTTTTTAATGCCAATTAGATTTCCTCGGGGGCGGAACATCAACCTTGATGTGCCTGGACCTTCTAGGCTAAACTCCATAACTGATCAAAATGGTTGCCCAGTCAGGCAATCGAGATGCAGTTATTTTTAAATGAATATGCATTCCAAATGCAGGCTTTTGAGCTGTTATTTAAATGACATAGTCTATGCTGTAAACTGCAGTGAACAGCCTATAGTTTTGTACTCACTTGAAAGCAACAATAACATTGTTCATTGCATTGTGCTGTTGTAGGGATTCGATTTTGCAGCCTTTCAGTTACTAGTCCAACACTATAACCACAAGGCTACCTGCCGTCCCATATATAACTTAGGTTATATCTCGAGCCTGTCTGTCTTCATTGTTATGTTGCGCAATTATGCATCTGGCCTCTGCGCTGCCATGGCTACTTCTATCCTAGGAAAAGACAGACTACAAAAGCTTGTTGGACATTTATTTCAACTTATTTTCTTTATCCTACTAAAAGCCTATTGAAGGAGAAAGGCACGCTTGCTCTTCCTTGCTGAATATGAAATAGGCTACACCATTAAGAATGGGGAGTTGGAAAGGCGAAGCCCATATTTTCCTACAGTATGACTATCTTTACATTGATAGTCTACATCCTGACAAAATACACTATACAAGTGGCCTGCTGATGTACCGTTCTGGACTGTCAAGAATAGACCAAAACTGATCCAAATGGTTGCATAATCAGGCCAAGGCTGTATGCCTAACAGTATGTTTGAGCCATTACAGGACGTTTGAGAGGTTATTCAAATTCGCCTACATCACTGCAGTTTACAGCCTATGGAAAATAACCTAATTGTGTACTGACTTGATAACAATAAGAAAAACCTCATTGCACTTTCTTGTTGCAGCCCTGTCATAGTGTTTTTATTGTCTATGTTGTCCTAATCGGAGCGTTGCATTTCCGGCGACCACAGAGGGAAGAATGCACTACAGATCTGTCATTTTATAATCTGTAAACTTATTTTTCTTGGAATTTGACAGATAAATATTTAGCCTATAGCCCTAATATTTAGCTCGTGAATGGGGTAATATCTAGCTAATATTTAACTTCTTATTTCAGCTACACATCACTTGACTCTCTCTTCTAGCTGTTCCCGTGTAAAATAGTCTATATGCAATGCAAGCCTCTTTTTGTGAAATCCCAGGATAAAAAAAAAATTCTATGCCTAATAGACTATTTGGGGAAAGAAGCAGGCTTCCTCTTGCTAATTGCTGAATGTAAAACAGGCCTAGGCTACAGCATTGAAAATGCATGTTGGGGAAAGTTCAGTAGAGAAAGTATATATGTGCATAAAAAAAATATTAGAAAAAATGGAAATCACTTGCAAACCACTTGAACAGGGAGGCAATGACATGCTGTAAAATATGCTAAACAATGTTTGTTGTTAAATTACTACATTTAAATACGAGTTACTGAATCATTTTTATTAGGCCTACATGTACATTGAAGTGTTATTTGCAGTTGTCATGATGACAATGAACCCTGAAAGTACTGAATCTTCTAGCTTTGGGACACCAATACACAGACTCCCAATGTTGTGTTCCAAAGCTATGAATGGTCTTGTGTTACCACCTTATTAATAGCCAGCATGCAGTAGGATGCGTTGATCAGTTGATTAACATGTATAGGACTGTAAAACCATAAACGTTCCTTTAGTGCGGATTCTCACCAACATTTTATAGTTAAGTAGCCTATATTTCATCATTATAGTTATCGTTATAGTTATTAACTTGGTTGATGGTGCTTAACACTGACACAACACAACTAACGTTATTATCACAACATAATAACTAGGTCTAGCTAACTTTAGCAAACTTAAGTTAAATTAATATAAAATTACACGTATGCACTTATACTTTTTACTTGACTTTTAAACTCTATAAATTGACTCCTTCAAATAATTTACTCTGGCAAGTTTGCCACCGGAGCGCTGCAGTAGGGAGGTAAAGCACAAGTTGAACCCATCACTTGTTTGGCTGTGCCCATAGCAACGTTCAAAAACTAGTGGATATACAGTAATGTACCTGTCTAAGCAGCATAATTCTATCGTTCTGTCATCCACTGTCTGATAAAAAGGTCCCGAGACAGTAAACCTGCAGGATCATTGTGCTCTTTAGAGATGCTTCATGTCGTGGAGTGATGTTCTTGTTTACTTGTTGCCAGACTGACAGACAACAACAAAAAGAAAGAAAGAAAGAAAGAAAGGAAGTAAATTCATCAGAATGGAGGGAAGACAGCAGGACGGGGACCTTACTGATATCAATCTCCTGATCGCTGCTCCATTAGTGGATCTCTCTCCTTCATTCATTAATCTGCCTTCTATTAAACAAAACAAGCCTTGAGCGCTGCCTAAAAGGAGCATAGATAATCTAGACAGGAAGACATGCTGTTTACAGCTCTGCTTGCCCTCTCTACATTCCACATAGCCCTACTGGGAAAAGCTAATGCAATATATAAAAGAGCTGATTGACAGTGGAAAAATTATGTATAGGTCTAATGGTCTTTGAGCTATTATTATTGCGCTTGTGAAAGCAGCAAAGGAGACACAGGGGCCCCTGGCAAGAGAAGCATAAAGAAAAAGGGTAGGTGAACATCGAGCAATGCCCAGGCAAATTATAGTTTGGAAAACGGTCAGCAATTTGGGTTGATAGTTTACTGGGCTGTGAGGAAGGAGACAATCAGGGTGAATGAATCACACAGGACCTGGTGCTGTAACAATGAGAGTGAAGCAGAAAACAGCCCTTAATAGGTTCGAGCTTACCCTGGGGAACACACACATACTAACTCCCTACACACACACACCTTATTGGCCATCCATTCATGAGACAGCACTGCTTTCTCACCCCTGCCAATTAGCCAATTACTGCCTTATGAAAGACGTCCGGTTCACTCTGACTGCTCTTTACAAGCCTGCATCCCAGGCAGAGAGAGCCGACCCTGTCACACAATCATAACAATGATGAATATCGCTGCATGTTTATAGCTCCGGCACCATAACTGGTAATGGAAGGTGGGTATGAAACGGCCGTAGAGGTATACTCACCTGGACAAGCCCTCTCTCAAGGCTGAGGAAAAATTATTAAAAATAGCATAATGAGAGGAGCAGAGATAAGAGCAGGGTTATCATAGAGGTAAACATTTATTAGAATTAGAAGAAAACGGAGCTTAAATTAGCTTCTCTCTAGTCCGAGTAAACCTCGATTGGATCTGATCAGAGGGGCCAAGTTGGAGAGAAGAGGGGGTAGCTCTGCTTTCATACACTACACACTGCATACTGCAGTGGACGCTCTCCAAACTTTATTGAGTAGAATAAATCCATTACACTCTGCAATTATAAATCTGTCCACTTCAACAGGATAAAAAGCGTATCTGGATCCAGTTCTGCATTAGTTGCCTGGCTGGCGTCCACTTCTTTGATCGCTGCTAAGCACCAAATATTCTCTACCCCACATTATCTACTCCTCCACTGATGTTGATCGTTTAATGCACTGTGTTTAATATGAACACAGCCTGATGGCTGACCCAGCCAGGCAACACTACTTTTAGCTGCTGACTTACTATCACTTCAATGACAGCTCCACATTTAACAACTTCACTTTAAATGACAACCCTGTGTGGGCTCCAATGAGACCAGGCCAGGAGCATATGTTTGATGCATGTGGTATTGTACGTTTTCAAGCATGTGGGTCCCTCGTCACAAGCCCATAATTGCAACAAGGTGTAACCTCACATGTTGTTGCTCTTATGTTAAACTCCAGTTCATTAGTATCTCATTAGCAGAAGAGCAGAGAACCCTGGGGGTCTGTACATTCAAGAGCCTGGTGACACACATGCACTCACACACACATTCACCGACGCCCACACACTGTACCATTCTCCCAAAGCTGGTCTTAGCTTTTGATGTCATTTTTCTGGTTGTGTCTCCAAGGACTTTAAATTCCCTATACTACTGTTGGCAGAGCCCTATTTCTTTGTATACGGCTCTGGCCAAAAGTTCAGTATTGAACTACAGTACATGGGGAATACAGAGTCATTGGAGATTTGGCCTGTGTATTAAACAGGCTCCCATTCCCTTCCAAACTTAATTATGCAATATTTCCCTGGCTGCATCCACCTGCTGACATGTTTCACCTCCATTGAGGTCCATTGATATTCTATTCTGGTTATTTTTTTTATGCAGGTTCTGGTCTGTCTGCCACAGTGCGACCAAGGAGAGATGGGACTGGAAATAGGACACTATCTGCAGCAGGACCGGAGGTGCTTGCCTTGTCATCCACTGTGAATATAACATGCAGCAGATAGTACACCCCTCTGTGGGTCTTTATCAGTCTGGGCTGGAGGGGGAAACAGATACCTTTGCATATGGCTGTATCTGCCTTCTCTGGATGGATTATTTCTGAAGTAAACTTCTACATAAAAAACAGATGCAGAACATTTGGCTGTTTACAGACTAGTAGGAGTTTGATTGTCTGAACCTTGTGGCATCACTGAAAAAGTAATGTAAGTTCTGCAATTCACAAATGATGTATATTCTGAACATAAATATAAATGCAATAATTTCAATAATTTTACAGTTCATATAAGGAAATCAGTCAATTGAAATAAATGAATTAGCCCTAATCTATGAATTTCACATGACTGGGCAGGGGCCCGGCCAATCATAATGAGTGTTTCCGCACAAAGGGGCTTTATTACAGACAGAAATACTCCTCAGTTTTAACAGCCGTCTGGGTGGCTGGTCTCATACGATCCCGCAGGTGAAGAGGTCAGATGTGGAGGTCCTGGGATGGCGTGGTTACACATGGTCTGCGGTTGTAAGGCTGGTTGGACGTACTTCCAAATTCTCTAAAACAACTTTGGAGGCGGCTTACGGTAGAGAAAATTATGTTAAATTCTCTGACAACAGCTCTAGTGGACATGCTTGCAGTCAGCACGCCAATTGCATGGTCCCTCAAAACTTGCGACATCTGTGGCATTGTGTTGTATGACAAAACTGCACATTTTAGTGGCTTTTTATTGTCCCCAGTACAAGGTGCACCTGTGGAATGATCATGTTCTCTAATCAGCCTTTTGATATGCTTCACCTGTCAGGTTGAGGGATTATCTTGGCAAAGGAGAAATGCTCACTAACAGGGATGTAAATAAATTTGTGCACACAATTTGAGAGAAATAACCTTTTTTGTGCTGATGGAAAAGGTTATTTCAGCTCATGAAACATGAGACCAACACTTTACATGTTGCGTTTATATTTCTGTTCAGTATACATAGTAGTTCAGATTTGTGGATGTTTCAGATAATTAAAAGATGCAAATGTTACTCAATGGACAGACGAGGGATACTTTTATTTACATTTTGATGAAAAGACTGCAAATATGTCATTCTTTGATTTGCACTGTGTCCCATCTGGTATCATTGTAATTATGCATCAATAAATGCATAAGCTTTACGTCTCTCTCTCTCTCTCTCTCTCTCTGCATGCTGGGAGTGTTTTTTGGTCATGCTGGGAATTGTATGAGCGAGTGTTGTCTGGAGTTAGATCACCTGTTTTCCTTTTTATATGCATGATTAAGGTGATTATTTATTTTTATTTATTTGTTGTGGTAGAAATTTGTTTTTCTTGTCGAAATTGAGTATGTGAAGTATATTGTTTTTCTTGTCGAAATCGCCCTGGCTTTGGCGGGGATGGTGACCCACATGAGGACACCGTCCCTGTCACTTCGGCACGGCTTTAGGTATGTTTTTTACCTTTATTCATACCGTTTTTTTCTCATTGAGATAATATCTCTTTTCCAAGAGAGACCTGGTCCAATAGCAGCAGGGGGAACAACGTTTCAGACAAAACAACTTACATACACTAACACAACAAAACTATAAACACACATACAGTACAACAATTACATATTACATTAAAAACACAAACATCTTGACTAAAAACAGCTGGCATAAAAACAATTACACTCTTCTATGATATATACATCGATCAAGTGTTTAAACTCCACCAACGAAACTAGATCATCACATTTTAAAATGTTCAGGAGAAAATTCCAGGACCACGGCGCTAAGTAACTAAAACTATTTCTACCATGACCTGTTCTAAATTTTGGACCGTAATTTATATTTATTTACTGACCTGACTAAAAAAGAACAGAGTTAAAATGGCATTTTGCCCAAAATGGCCTTATAAATCAGTGTATACCAGTGTTTAAGCCTATGCAAGGTCAATGACGACCAGCCAACAGCGCTGTAGAGATCACAATGATGTGTTAGACGTTTCTGATTTGTAATGAACCTGAGGGCTTCATGATACACTGAATCAAGTTCTCTCAGGGTAGTGGCTGAGGCCTGCATATATATATATAACATCACTAAAATCTAAAACCGACAGTAATGTACACGGTACCAGCTCCTTCCTGGCCTCAAAACAAAAACAAGCCTTATGCCTGTAATAAAATCCTATTTTCAGCTTGAGCTTCCTTATCAAGTTCTCTACATGCACAGTGAAGCTCAGCTTATCATCAACCCACACACCCAAATATTTGTACACTTTAACTTGCTCTATAGTATGTCCAGCCAATGTAGCAATGACATGATTTGTAACATGCCTGGCATATGAAAATACCATGCATTTTATTTGACCAGAATTTAGAATCAGCTTTAAATCAGACAGATTATGCTGTATGATGTTAAACGCTCTTTTGTCTTTTTCAAAAGCTAAAGATAAACTACTACAACTTCAATAAAGAACAGTATCATCTGCATAAAAATGAACATCCGCTGTTTCAAGAAGATCCCCAATGTTGTTGATATACAAAATGAACAACAGTTGGCCCAAAATAGAACCTTATGGAATACCTGAGCACACCTCGATGGACTCAGATTTACAACCATCCGCCATTACACATTGTGTACGATTTGATAGGGTAGTTTATAAACCAATGTAGAGCATGACCAGTAATTCCAAGTAGTTGTCAAGTAGCGAGGCAGTACAAAAGCAGATTTCCATAACTTGGGGATTTCCTTAACATCAAGAGTGAGGTTAAAAATACATGTTAAAGAGGTGCAATGATGTCTGCGGCTAGGTGTAGGAGGCGGGGTTCTAATTCATCAGGGCCAGGGGATTTTTAAAAATCAATTTCTTTCAGGGCTTTACACACTTCTGAAACAGAGAAGGATGAAAAGGAGAACCTGGTGAAGGAGTGCACAGGGGTACTGTCACGACTCCTACCGAAGGTGGCTCCTCTTCCTGTTTGGGCGGTGCTCGGCGCTCATCGTCACCGGTCTACTAGCTGCCACCGATCCCTTTTCCCTTTTCTGTTGGTTTTGTCTTATTAGTTACACCTGTTTCTTGTTTACGTTTAGTTGGGCTATTTAAGCGATGCTATTTGTGCGGGGTTATTTTTCCCACTGTGTTTGTGTGTGGTCGTATTTGGTAGCGTGTTTCATTTTGGGGTTCTCCCTCTGGACTTGTTAGGTCCTGGTTTTGGGTATCGTGTTTGTTGAGCCCGTGAGTTTTGGCACGCACGATTTTCCCCTGCCTAAATAAAGCACTACTCAGTACTTTCTGCCTCCTGAGCCTGACTCCGCATCCACTATGCTTAAGTGTGTCACAGAAGCCCAGACCACCAAGAATGGAGTCAGCAGGAGCCGCGACCACCCCCCTTCCATCGATGGAGGACCGCGTCCTCCACCATACCACCATCCTCCATCGGATTGGGTCTGCAATGGACCAGATGATGGAGCGAATGGATGATGGGAGAGGAGTGGTCTCCCCACCTCATCTCCGGCTCCTCTGATGAGTCAACCTACTCCTCCGGTGGCGTCCGGCTCCAGCGCACTTGCTCCCCCGAGGGAGTACGATGGAGCAGCGGCTGGGTGCCAGGGGTTTTAACTCCAATTCAAATCAGCACCTTAATGAGAATCTATAGTCACCAGAGTCTTTAACACCACATATTTCAGCATTCCGCTGAAAAGGCAGCGCGGGATATTCAAAAATACATATATTTTTTTAATATTCAACTTTCACACATTAACAAGTCCAATACAGCAAATGAAAGATAAACATCTTGTTAATCTACCCAATGTGTCCAATTTAAATGTTTTACAGCGAAAACACAAAATATACTTATGATAGATCACCACCAAATCCAAAAAAACAGCCATTTTTACCAGCCAAAGATAGTCACAAAAGCAGAATTAGAGATCAAATTAATCACTAACCTTTGATAATCTTTATCAGATGACACTCATATGACATCATGTTACACAATACATTTATGTTTTGTTCGATAATATGCATATTTATATCCACAAATCTCGGTTTACATTGACGCCATGTTCAGAAATGTCTCCAAAATATCTGGAGTAATTACAGAGAGCTACGCCAGATAACTGAAATACTCATCATAAACTTTGACGAAAGATACATGTTATACATATAATTAAAGATACACTGGTTCTTAATGCAACCGCTGTGTCAGATTTTTGAAAAACGTTACGAAAAAAGCATACCATGCAATAATCTAAAACAGCGCTAAGACGTAACAATATTTCTCCGCCATGTTGGAGTCAACAGAAATACGAAATTACATCATAAATATTCCCTTACCTTTGATGATCTTTCATCAGAATGCAGTGCAAGGAGTCCTAGTTCCACAATAAATCATTGTTTTGTTCCATAATATCCGTTACTAGTGTCCAATTAGCTGCTTTTGCTAGCACGGTTAGTTCACATGTCCAAAAGCTGGTGCTGGTCCAGGCGAACTCGGACGAAAACTTTAAAAAAGTTATATTCCAGGTCAAATAAACTGGTCAAACTAAGTAGAGAATCAATCTTCAGGATGTTATTTTCCTATATATCCAATAACCTTCCAACCGGAGCATTCATTTTTGTCTGCAGAGTAATGGAACGCAGGCAATATCAACAGTAATGTGCGCAACCAGGAACTGGCATTCTGACAGACTACTGACTCATTCCCCTCCCATCAAGTCCCACATCACACTAGAGGCTTCATTCCACGTTATACTGACTGTTGACATCCAGTGGAAGGCGTAGGAAATGCGAACAGATCCATATCTTGTTTGGATGTGAATAGGTGATGACTTGAAATTCGACCAGCCCCAGAATTTCCACTTCATGTTTGGAAGTTTGCCTGCCCTATGAGTTCTGTCATACTCACAGACATAATTCAAACAGTTTTAGAAACTTCAGAGTGTATTCTATCAAATAGTAATAATGATATGCATATATTAGCATCTAGGACAGAGTAGGATGCAGTTCACTCTGGGCACGCAATTCATCCAAAGTGAAAATGCTGCCCCCTATCCCTAACTTAAGTACCAAGAGAACAGTCCTGACATGTAAGCGCAAGAGTCCGATTTCTCCCATATTGTTCGGGAGAAATGTGCATAGTGCTCATGTGCATTTCCGGAGCAAGCGTGGGGTTTCTCACAATACTCGAGGGAGAAACAATCATATATTTCCTCATTCACAGTGCAATGGGCTGTAACTGTATGGCCAACATTGTAAAAGCCAAGAGTAGACACCAGCAAAATGAACAACAGCATCATGTTTGTTAAATGCCCTAAAAGTCACTAATCAAATAGTTCAACCGCTGATCCAAAAAAAAGTCAGCAATGTATGCGTATGATGTAGACGAGCAAAGGTCCAGGGAGAGAGAGAGAAAGTGGCGAGACGCGGGGAGCAGGCAGGCAGGCAGAGAGCTCTGGTCAACAGTGCACATGGATCCTTGGTCGGCAGGATCATTGAGTGCTCATGGTTGTTCATTAACCTCTTGAACCTATAGGGGCGCTGTGTCATTATTGGATAAAAAGACGTGCCCGTTTTAAGCGCAACATTTTGTCACGAAAAGATGCTCGACTATGCATGGAATTGACAACCTTGGAAAGACACAACTCTGACGTCTCCAAAACTGCAAAGATATTATATGTGCGTGCCCCAGAACTAATGCAACAGGCGAAACCAAGATGATGTTTCATACAGGAAATGCCCCGGATTCTGAAGGCGCTATGTTCCAATGTCTCCTTATATGGCTGTGAATGCGCCAGGAATGAGCCTGCGCTTTCTGTATATTCCCTGAGGTGTCTGCAGCATTGTGACTTGTTTGTTGGCATATCATTGGAAGATTGACCATAAGACACTACATTTACCTGGTGTCCCGCCCGGTGTCCTGTGTGCGTAGTCAGTAAGTCCATGCGCGTTCCATTTCTTCAGAATTGAAAGTAAACTGCCACGATGGATTTTATCGTCGATAGATATGTGAAAAACACCTTGAGGATTGATTCTAAACATCGTTTGCCATGTTTCTGTCGATATTATGGAGTTAATTTGGAAAAAAGTTCGCTTTTTAAAAACCTCTTTATCCTACCCCCTCCTTTTTCGAACATTCTGTTAAAAATCGCGCAACTTTTCAGCGTCCTGCTACTCATGCCAGGAATATAGTATATGCATATGATTAGTATGTGTGGATAGAAAACACACTGAAGTTTCTAAAACTGGTTAAATCACGGCTGTGACTATAAAAGAGCGTGTGTTTCATCGAAAAGCGCAAGAAAAACTGCTCACTGAAATCTGAAAAAAGTATCCATGCGCCCCTTTCATGGATTATTTAAAGGAAACCAAATTTAATATGGAGACGGATGCAATTCATACAGCTTCCACACGATGTCGCCAAAAACGTCATTTTCATTGACAAAAATCCATTGAGGCATTACGAATAGATCATTGATTCCATCCAGCCTACCTCAATCGATTTTGGAAGATTGAAAAATGGACACTGTTTTCTTTTGTAGCTGCTATTGAATACAGATCGCCCAGTGATACATTTGATCGCTTATTAACGTTTACAAATACCTAAAGTTGGGTTATAAAAGTAGGTTGAAGTTTTTTGTCAAAGAATATAGGCAACTTATATCATTTTTAAACATGACGTTGCGTCGTGGAAGAGAGCTTTTTTCGTGATGCAGACAGGCCATACAAATGGATATTTTGGGCATTCATGGACGGATTTAATCGGGAAAAAGACCAATTTGTGATGTTTATGGGACATATAGGAGTGCCAACAAAGAATATCATCAAAGGTAATGAATGTTTTATATTTTATTTCTGCGTTTTGGGTAGCGCCGGCTACCGCAAAATCTGTTGTTTACGTGTCGTGCTGGTATTTTGGGGGGTGCATGCTATCAGATAATAGCTTCTCATGCTTTCGCCGAAAAGCATTTTAAAAGTCTGACTTGTTGGCTAGATTCACAACGAGTGTAGCTTTAATTAAATACCCTACATGTCTATTTTAATGAACGTTTGAGTTTTAACAAGTACATTTAGCATTTAGCGTAGCGCATTTGCATTTCCAGGTGCCTACTTGAGACGCAGATGTCTCAAGTAGGACCAAGAAGTTTTAATGACTTTTTATTTTTTTATTTTTTTATTTTTTCCTTACCCAAACGTGATGAACAAAACGGCTTAATGCAATGCTAGGCTATCAATACTCTTACACAAATGCTTGTTTAGCTATATTATAGCTATATTATATATAAAAGCATATTTTGAAAATCTGAGATGACAGTGTTGTTAACAAAAGGCTAAGCTTGAGAGCAAATAGATTCATTTCATTTCATTAGCCATTTTCATGAATAGTTAACGTTGTGTTATGCTAATGAGCTTGCTGATAGATTTACACAATCCTGGATACAGGGGTTTTTTCGTAGCTAAACGTGACGCAGAAAACGGAGCGATTTGTCCTAAACAAATAATCTTTCAGGAAAAACTGAACATTTGCTATCAGAGTCTCCTCATTGAAAACATCTGAAGTTCTTCAAAGGTAAATGATTTCATTTTAATGCTTTTCTGTTTTTTTGTGTAAATGTTGCCAGTTGAATGCTAATGCTAAATGCTACGCTAAATGCTACGTTAGCCATCAATACTGTTACACAAATGCTTGTTTTGCAATGGTTGAGAAGCATATTTTGAAAATCTGAGATGACAGTGTTGTTAACAAAAGGCTAAGCTTGAGAGCTAGCATATTTATTTCATTTAATTTGCGATTTTCATGAATAGTTAACGTTGCGTTGTGGTAATGAGCTTGAGTCTGTATTCACAATCCTGGATCCGGGATGGGGAGATCAGAAAGGTTAAATCTTGCAAGTAGTTGTACATCGTTTGATACTGGAGCTCCAAGGCAAACGTCGAAATCGCGATAGAGCAGCTCGGCTAAGCTGAAAACACTCACAGCTATGGTGCCCTGTTCCTAAGAGCAAAATACTAGTTGTCTCTCGTTGAATAAAAAACACTTCATTGAAGAATCCCATCCATAGTTCCCACTCCTACTACAAGTAGTACTGTTGACCATTAACGGGCGTAGACTTCGGCTATGTTACTGTTGAGGAGTTTCTGGTGTCCGTAGGAGAGAAGGTAAGCTATGAGAATGTTGCTTATGCGTCGCGGATGAATAAAGCGGTGGTGTTTTTTCTTAAAGAAGAGCATCTTGTTAATCGTATGGTTGAGCATGGCGTACTTCTTAAAGGTATGTTTATTCAAGTTACGCTGCTTTTTCTCTGTCAACAAGGGTAACGATTTCGAATATACCGCCGTTTATTCCCAATGAGCTATTGGAGCGGGAGTTATTGCGTTTTGGGAAGTTTGCAGGTTCGATTACGATTGTCCTGTTGAGTTGCAAACAACCAGCTTTGAAACAGGTTATGTCGTTTAGGTGACAGGTGTTTATGTTTTTGGACTCACTCGCACATACTTTGGAGTTATTGTTTAATTAAAGTCAAGTATGACAACAGACTGTATATGGCTTATGCTAGTACGGGTAGTCAACGGTGGTTTGAGTGTGGGGATGTTGACCATAAGCGACATGCTTGCCCTGAAAGGAGAAGGATGAGGGAGGGGCGCAGGTGGTCGTCGTAACGCCTCGGCCCACTGATGTGGATTAAGATTGAATCCTACCGGCTCTGAAGCTCGTCGGATGTGGCAGGGCTTGAACACTATTACGGACTACAAAGGGAAACCCAGACGCGAGCTGCCCAGTGACGTGAACTTACCAGACGTGCTCGAGAGCACCATCTGTTCTGAATGACTGTGTGATAACGGTCTTAGTAGCCGATTTGAACGAAACCTTTAAACTGGTCAACAGTCACAAAGCCGCTGGGACGTGTACTCAAAGCATGTGCAGACCAACTGTCAAGTGTCTTCACTGACATTTTCAACCTCTCCCTGACAGAGTCTGTAATACCTACATGTTTCAAGCAGACCACCATAGTCTCTGTGCCCAAGGATGTGAAGGTAACCTGCTTCAATGATTACCATCCTGTGGCACTCACGTTGGTAGCCATGCAGTGCTTTGAAAGGCTGGTCATGGTTCACAACAGCATCCTCCCGGACACCCTAGAACCACTCCAATTCGCATACCGCCTCAACAGATCCACAGATGACGCAATCTCAATCGCACTCCACACTGCCCTTTACCACCTGGACAAAAGGAAAACCTACGTGATAATGCTGTTCATTGACTACAGATCAGCATTCAACACAATTGTGCCTGACCGGTTGCATCACTGCCTGGTATGGCAACTGCTCTGCATTTCACAGCAAGGCGCTACAGAGGGTAGTGTGAACAGCCCAGTACATCACAGGGGGCCAAGCTTCCTACCATCCTGGACATATACAATAGGCGGTGTCAGAGGAAAGCCCATAAAATTGTCAGACTCCAATCACCCAAGTTATGGACTGTTTTCTCTGCTACCGCACGGCAAGCGGTACCGGAGCACCAAGTCTAGGACCAAAAGGCTCCTTAACAGCTTCTACCCCCAAGCCATAAGACTGCTGAATAATTAATAAAATTGCCATCTGACAATTTACCCCCCCCTCCCTTTTGTACATTGCTGCTACTCGCTGTTTATTATCTATGCATAGTCACTTCACCCCCACCTACATGTACAAATTACCTCAACTAACCCGTACCCCTGCACACTGATTCGGTACTGGTGCCCCCTGTATATAGCCTTGTTATTGTTATTCTTATTGTGTTACATTTGATTAATTGGTAAATATTTTCTTAACTCTTCTTGAACTGCACTGTTGGTTAAGGGCTTTTAAGTATGCATTTCACGGTGAAGTCTATACTTGTTGTATTCGGTGCATGTGACAAATAAAGTTTAGGAGGTAAGGACGGATCTGGAGAGCCATTTCCTCAGACTGGTGAGGAGATGCCCACTACGAGCAATGGGGTACAGCAGGGGTTCTGGTGGGGCTAGTCTCCCAGGCATTGGAGGAGATGCCCGGTAGGAGTGATGGGGTGCAAGTGGGGAGTGTTGAGAGGGATGTGGCAGAGGGGAGAAAGGGGTCTGTGGCCTCAGTTGAGGAGGATCATGAGAAGGATATGGATATCTCTCTTGATATGATAGCAGCTGGTGACGACTCAATTTAGAGAAGGTAAATGTGTTTCTAGATCAGACTTTGGGGATTTGTTGATGTTGATAAGTTTGTGAGGTCAGCTGTGATGTTACAGAAGGTAGTGGGGTTAGACCAGTTGAGTGAGAAGCGTTTTCACTTGAGGAAATGTGTTACTGCTGTCACGGCAGAAAAAGGTAGTGGGAAACGTGGTAAGGTTAATAGAAAATTAAAACGGTGATGATGATCATGCCTCATAGGGTATTTCTTTCTATTTGTCTGGTGTCTCTGTGGTTTCTTCTGCTTTGCTGTATGGAGGTACTAAGTGTAGGTTCTCTCAATATTAATGGGGAAGGGACAGGAATAAGAGGGCTTGGGTTTTAGAAGTAATACAACAGAAAAGGCTTAATGTAGTTTTTCTACAGGAGACACATAGTGATGAGCCTAATGAGGTTGACTGGGGTATGTGGTGGGAGGGTCAGCATATACTTATGCTAGTCAATTAGTCATGGTACTAATTTCAGTGCTGGGGTGGCAATTTTGTTTTCCTCAGGCTTAGGGGTGACTGTGGTATGTGCAAAAGAGATCGTCAAGGGTCATGTTTTATTGGTCAAGGCGAATGTTTTTTGTTGTTGTTGTTTTTAAAGAGGAGAACAGCTCCTCCTCTGCAAGAGCTATCCACAGCAGTTATGCAGCTCTCATCAGGCCGAGCCCCTGGCATCGATGGTTTCTATAAGCACTTTTGGGGGTCTGTTGGGGGGGATTTTCATGAAGTGTTGTGTGAATCTTTTCATGAGGGTTCTCTTCCTGTATCCTGTCATCGTGCTGTGCTTTCATTGTTGCCAAAAAAAGGGGGATTTGGCTCTTCTAATAATTGGTGACCTGTTGCATTGCTGTGTGCAGAATATAAAATTGTATCTATATGTCTCCCAAACAGTTTGAAAGACTATCTGGGGCTGTTGGTCCAACAAGGACCCATCTTACTGTGTACCTGACTGCTCTATTGTTGATAACTTGTTTCTAATAAGAGATGTTTTAGACATTTGTAAGTCTGATGTGAATGTGGGTTTACTTTCTTTGAATCAGGACAGGGCCTTTGACCGTGTGGATCGCCAGTACTTGTTCAAAACAATGAAAGCCTTTGGGGTTGGGGATCTTTTTTTGTCTTGGATGTGTTTACTCTATGCTGGGGCCTCATGTATGGTGAAGGTGGGGGTTGGTTTGAGTTGCCCTATCCCCATCCAACGGGGTATCAGGCAGGGATGCCCAATTTCAGGGCAGTTATATTGTCTGGCAATTGAACCAATGCTTTGTTTTTTAAGAGCAAGGCTTACTGGTTTCTTTGTGTCAGGGGTAATGAAGGGTCCCACGATATAACAGTCTGCATATGCATATGAAGTGACAGTTTTTATTACAGGGGGTGAGGATGTTAAGGTTCTCTCAAACACTTTAATGAGGGGGCCTCCTCAGCTAGATTCAATTGGGAAAAGAGCGAATCACTATGGGCAGGTCAGCTTCAGACGGGGTCCGCTCCACAGTTACCAGGGGGGCTTCAGTGGGGCATTGATGGGATGTAGACTTTGTTTTTTTTTCTAGTCTAGTGGAGAAACTGTGTACCAGATTGTGAAGGTAGAAATGGGTGCTACCCCAGCTGTCTTATAGGGGAAGGGTGTGGTAGCTAATAATATAGCTGCCTCTACCCTGTGGCAGAAACTATTGATTTTACAGCCACTGGTCTGATACAAGTGTTTCAGAGGACCCTTGTCAATTTCTTTTGGTCTGGACAACATTGGATTAAAGCTGCGGCCCTGTACCTGCCACTGCACGAGGGTGGGCAAGGTCTGGTGCACATTTCTTCATGGCTTTCCCCCTTCAAGAGGTCCAGAGACTGTTGTACTGTGACGGTTCAAGCTGGGTCGACACAGCCTATACACTGATGTGGAGAGTGGGCTGTTTGGGCTTAGACAAGCATATTCTTTTCTTCAAGCTAGAGGCGGGTGATTTGTCTGGCTTAACCTGTCTAGGTCAAGCGTTCCACTAGCGGAACCCCTCGACAACACTCCGCTGAAAATTCAAAAATATTTGTTTGAAATATGTAACTTTCACACATTAACAAGTCCAATACAGCAAATGAAAGATAAACATTTTGTTTATCTGCCCATGGTGTCCGATTTACAACGAAAGCACAAGATATGATTATGTTAGCTCTATAGTCAAGTCAAAACAACACGCAGCCATTTTTCCAGCCAAAGATAGCAGTCACAAAAAGCAGAAATATAGGTAAAATTAATCACTAACCTTTGATGTTCTTCATAAGATGACACTCATAGGACATCATGTTACACAATACATGTATGTTTTGTTCGATAATGTGCATATTTATATCCAAAAATCTCAGTTTGCATTGGCGCGTTATGTGCAGTAATGTTTTGATTCCAAAACATCCGGTGATATTGCAGAAATACTCATAATAAACATTGATAAAAGATGCAAGTCTTATTCACAGAATTAAAGATAGACTTATCCTCTATGCAACCGCTGTGTCAGATTTCAAATAAACTTTACGGAAAAAGCATAATCTGAGAACGGCCCTCAGTACCTGCATATAAACAATCAGACAATTCCGCCATCTTGGAGTCAACATTAGTTAGAAAAAACACTATAAATATTCACTTACCTTTGATAATCTTCATCAGAAGGCACTCACAGGACTCCCAGTTTGAAAATAAATGACTGATTTGTTCCATAAAGTTCCATAAAGCCCACCATTTAGTCACTTGTTGTTAGCGTGTTCAGCCCAGTAATCCATCTTCATGAGGCGCGACCATTTCCTCCATGACAAAAACTCCAAAAGTTCCGTTACAGGTCGTAGAAACAAGTCAAAACATGTCTGCAATCAATATTTAGGATGTTTTTAACATATATCATCAATAAGGTTCCAACCAGAGAATTTCATTGTCTGAATAAAAACATTGGAACGGGAGCTAACGCTCTTGGGAGCGCTCGTCATGAGACCGAGACTCTCTGCCAGACCACTCACTAAAAGAGGTCTCATGAGCCCCTCCTTTATAGTATAATCTTAAAACTAGCATCTAAAGACAGTGACATCTAGTGGAAGCCCTAGGAAGTGCAAGCACATCCATACATATCAGGGATTTGAATAGGCATTGTTTTGAAATTCGACTTCTTCCTGTTTGGATTTCTTCTCAGGGTTTTGCCTGCCATATGAGTTCTGTTATACTCACAGACATCATTCAAACAGTTTTAGAAACTTCAGAATGTGTTCTATCCAATACTAATAATATGCATATATTAGCATCTGGGACAGAGTAGGAGGCAGTTCAGTTTGGGCACGCAATTCATCAAAAAGTGAAAATGCTGCTCCCTAACCTAACAACATTGTTTGCTTGCTGAACTGAAATCTTAGACAAATTAATTACAAAATGACATTAAAACTTTACAAGTGGGACTCAAAAGCAGCACAGCGCTGCATTCTAAATCACAGATGCCTATGAATTTGAGAGTGGTTATCTTTCTCCAGACCCATTCCTGAGTGGTTTACCAAACATTTTTCATTTTTGTCATTTAGCAGACACCCTTATCCAATGCAACTTACAGGAGCAGATTTTTCACCTAGTCGGCTCCGTATTTGAACCAGTGACCTTTCGGTTACTGGCCCAATGCCCCTAACCACCGAGGCTACCTGCCACCCAAACCAAGTGGTTGGTAGGATACAGGATCATGTCTCTTTAATGATTTTTTTTTTCTTTTCGTAATAGGCAAACTCAACCCTCACTCACTGCCAATATCCCCTCCAGCATTCCCACCTCATCCACAGACCCCTATTCACGAATAGTGTTCTTTCGGGTCTTCCATAATGCTAATTTAGCTGCCCCTGACACAAAATTAAGCAAAAGAACTACACCCTTTTGACTAAACCTGTACTTTAGCCTAAATATAAACTGATATATTACGGGACATTACAAAAAATTATCTGCATAACAGACTCGTAAAATGGAGTTAATTAAGCATACAAACAGTCTCTTCAATCTTCAATCTTCAATCTCAACGCACGTTCTAATGAACTCGCACACCGAATCAGCGTATTCGTCAATGTTGTTGTCTGACGCAATACGAAACATGTCCCAGTCCACGTGATGGAAGCAGTCTTGGAGTGTGGAGTCAGCTTGGTCGGACCAGCATTGGACAGACCTCAGCGTGGGAGCCTCTTGTTTTAGTTTCTGTCTGTAGGCATATTTACTCATTCATTTTATTCGACAATTAGATCCAAGCCTCACAACTGAGACTCTTGTATAAACAGAGTTATGGTAATGTGGCTGTATTGTCTCTCATGAGTTTTACAAACATTAACCTCTCTTGGGTAGGGGGCAGTTTTTTCACGTCCGGATGAAAAGCGTGTAGCTACCCTCCAAGCTCGTCATCAAGCTCGAGACCCTGGGTCTCGACCCCGCCCTGTGCAACTGGGTACTGGACTTCCTGACGGGCCGCCCCCAGGTGGTGAGGGTAGGCAACAACATCTCCTCCTCGCTGATCCTCAACACTGGGGCCCCACAAGGGTGCGTTCTGAGCCCTCTCATGTACTCCCTGTTCACCCACGACTGCGTGGCCACGCACGTCTCCAACTCAATCATCAAGTTTGCGGACGACACAACAGTGGTAGGCTTGATTACCAACAACGACGAGACGGCCTACAGGGAGGAGGTGAGGGCCCTCGGAGTGTGGTGTCAGGAAAATAACCTCACACTCAACGTCAACAAAACTAAGGAGATGATTGTGGACTTCAGGAAACAGAAGAGGGAACACCCCCTTATCCACATCGATGGAACAGTAGTGGAGAGGGTAGCAAGTTTTAAGTTCCTCGGCATACACATCACAGACAAACTGAATTGGTCCACTCACACAGACAGCATTGTGAAGAAGGCGCAGCAGCGCCTCTTCAACCTCAGGAGGCTGAAGAAATTCGGCTTGTCACCAAAAGCACTCACAAACTTCTACAGATGCACAATCGAGAGCATCCTGGCGGGCTGTATCACCGCCTGGTACGGCAACTGCTCCGCCCTCAACCGTAAGGCTCTCCAGAGGGTAGTGAGGTCTGCACAACGCATCACCGGGGGCAAACTACCTGCCCTCCAGGACACCTACACCACCCGATGTCACAGGAAGGCCATAAAGATCATCAAGGACATCAACCACCCGAGCCACTGCCTGTTCACCCCGCTATCATCCAGAAGGCGAGGTCAGTACAGGTGCATCAAAGCTGGGACGAGAGACTGAAAAACAGCTTCTATTTCAAGGCCATCAGACTGTTAAACAGCCACCACTAACATTGAGTGGCTGCTGCCAACACACTGACACTGACTCAACTCCAGCCACTTTAATAATGGGAATTGATGGGAAATGATGTAAATATATCAATAGCCACTTTAAACAATGCTACCTTATATAATGTTACTTACCCTACATTATTCATCTCATATGCATATTTATATACTGTACTCTATATCATCGACTGTATCCTTATGTAATACATGTATCCCTAGCCACTTTAACTATGCCACTTTGTTTACATACTCATCTCATATGTATATACTGTACTCGATACCATCTACTGTATCTTGCCTATGCTGCTCTGTACCATCACTCATTCATATATCCTTATGTACATATTCTTTATCCCCTTACACTGTGTACAAGACAGTAGTTTTGGAATTGTTAGTTAGATTACTTGTTGGTTATTACTGCATTGTCGGAACTAGAAGCACAAGCATTAACATCTGCTAACCATGTCTATGTGACAAATAAAATTTGATTTGATTTGACGAAACTATTTGTGAAATAATGTAATGTGATTTTAGCCTCTCTAGGGGGTGTGGGACGCTACCGTTCCACCTGGCCAACATCCTGTGAAATTGCAGAACGCCAAATTCAAATTAAATTACTATAAATATTTAACTTTCATGAAATCATAAGTGTACATCAAAATAAAGCTTAACTTGTTGTTAATCCAGCCGCCATGTCAGATTTCAAAAAGGCTTTACAGCGAAAGAAAACCATGCGATTATCTGAGGACAGCGCTCAGCACACAAAACATTACATACAGTTACCAACCATGTAGATTAGTCACGAAAGTCAGAAATAGCAATAAAATTAATCACTTACCATTGATGATCTTCATAATGGTTGAACTCACAATACTCCCAGTTACACAATACATGTTAGTTTTGTTTGATAAAGTCCCTCTTTTTATCCAAAAACCTCCATTTTGTTGGCGCGTTTTGTTCAGTAATCCAATGGCTCAAATGCGGTCCCAACAGGCAGATGAAAATTCCAAATAGTACCGGTAAAGTTCGTAGAAACATGTCAAACAATGTTTATAATCAACCCTCCGGTTGTTTTTAGCTTAAATAATCAATAATATTTGAACCGGACAATAGCGTTGTCAATATAAAAGAAAAACAAGAAAGGTGCACTCTCGGCAGCAAACAGTTCTGTGGACATCCCACTATCCACTCACTCAAAGTTGTCATTCTCCCTCATTTTTCAGAATAAAGGCCTGAAACAATGTCAAAAGACTAGTGGAAGTGGAAGCCATAGGGAACGACTAGTGGAAGCCATAGGGAACGGAATCTGGGTCCTATCCCTTTAAATGGCGGATAGCTTTCATTGGAAAAACAGCCATTTCAAAATAATGGCACTTCCTGGATGGATTTTCCTCAGGTTTTTGCCTGCCATTACAGACATTATTTGAACAGTTTTAGAAACTTTGGATTGTTTTCTATCCAAATCTACTAATTATATGCATATTCTAACTTCCGGCCCTGAGTAGCAGGAGGTAAAAATAGTGCCCCCTACCCTAGTGAAGATAAACTCTTTAATGAAAGAGAATCTAATTCCCTTTAAAGTTTAACTAAATCATTGGCTCGCTCCATGAGCACAGACATTGATCTGGCGTCATGGGACAGCCCCTTTCTACTGTTACAAATATAACCCCCACCTGGAGGAATTCCCTTCAGACCAGCTTACCTCGATTACCACGAGAGGGCTAAGGTTTGAGATCAGACCAGTACCTCATCGCAGAGGGAGCTAAGGTTTGAGTAGATTGCTGAATCTTTTAACAATACCACTTGGTTAAACTCTGAGACTATTGATCCGACAGAATAAGAGCAAATCTTTGATACTAATTACTAGTCTGCAGCTAGGAATTATATACCATTGAATGCGAAGGCTGACAACCGCCGAAACATCTATTCTATAACAACATTTCTGAATGTTACTCTGTAGTAGTCATTCTAACCAAAGACTCCAGGGACGCACAGAGAGGGGCGGATGAACTTCAAACAGAGATCACGACGACACACTGAGCGTAAATATATATATTGATTGCAATTATTCCCGAATGAGTGAGCGTTCATGTGCAAATGATTAGCATTTCAATGGTTATAAATATCAACTTTGGGGTGTCTTTTATCTTTCGCGCCCTTCTCAGTCCCTTTGTCAACCAAGCCGTGATACCGGTTTAGCCCACCAGGGCACATCCCTTATCATTTCCTTGTAATCATATCTACTTTGTTTGTTTGTGTGTGCATTTCTGTGATTATTTAGCTAGTCAATAAATAAATGATTGAGACAAATTATGTATGGATGATTAATAGTGAAGACTGGGTTTGTGCAGATAACCAACAATTTACGACGTTTGGAATGAGACTAATGTGAGGTAAAGAATAATTAATTAATTAGAAGACTAATTGATCAGATATTAAAATATCTGAAACTTATATTAGGAAACTTTTAACTGTAATCTGAATATTTTCCTTGGTGCCCCGACTTCCTAGTTAATTACATTTACCTGATTAGTTAATCACGTAATAATATTTACAGAGAATTGATTTGATAAACTAAGTCTTAAGTTTAATGATGCCAAAGACACCACAGCGGTTTGGAAGGAAGCAGTGGCTAACTGCGAACGTGGAAAAGCAATCACTATTTTGCTTCCCCTGCCTGTTATTTGGTGGAGAGGGTGTATGGTCCATGTCTGGGTTTAAGGATGCAAAATATCTGTCTGAAATGGTCTCAAAACATGAGAATTGTGCATCACGTATAGATAACTCTGTTAAACTCAGATTACTGGGGAAAACCTACGTTGTGGCTCAGCTAGACACCGCATGTAAACGAGCCATCGACCTTCACAACCAAAAAACGGAGGAGAATAGGCACGTGCTTGCCAGAATTTTAGAATGCATTAAATTGTGTGGCTAATTTGAGACAGCACTGCGGGGCCATGACGAGTCAGCCGACTCCTGCCCAGGAATGTTCAGGTGTATTTTTGAGACCATGCGTGAAGGAGATTACAGGTTAAGGCAACCAACCCCTTTTAAGGGTAACCTACATCATGCAAAATCCAAAACAAACACCCTTAAAAGGATTAAAACCTTCCCATGGAACACCATGGTCAGAAAAGGTTGAATGCATTGGCCATGCTGTCAATCCAGCATGACGTCAAGTTCATCCATTGAATGGCAGACTTTGATGACAGTCCTTGGGAAGTTTACCCACATTTACCCACCCGCAGCGCCACCTTCCTGTTCAAGTGAGCACAACAATTAGTCCAGAATGTCTTGTATGCTGCTGCATAAGTGATGTAATGTGCCAGGAAGATACTTTCTTAGCTACAGTATACATAATGTAACACTAAGTGTATGTTGTGTAGTAGGTAATCTGTTAGTAGCCCATGTGTCTCACTCTAAGAATTTGGCCCCTCTACCCCTCAGAATTTAGCTTACTGTGTTGACTTGGTGGTGCACATGTAGCCTATAGCCTGTTTTAGAGAAATGTCATCATTGAATATTGTAAGTACCTTTCATTGTCTGCTTACTTGCCGCCATTATTTATCCTATGGTTCTGACTTGGTGTACAGGGAGAAGAACGGCCAATGTTCTGAATTCTATCGCTGTCCATTTCAAAAGTGATGAACGAATAGGCTACATCCGTCTCAGCTTGCTCATGTTAAAATTACGGCTTATCACACCACACCATACACAAACACACACTTTGACACACGAAATACAATGCATTCAGAAAGTATTCACACCCCTTGACTTTTTCCAAATTTTGTTGAGTTAAAGCCTGAATTAGAAATTGAGTAAATTCACATTGCATCACTACAGAATAAAAATATTCCAAAACATGCATCCTGTTTGCAAAAAAAAATGTGCAACAGCAAAGAATGTGGCAAAGAAATTAACTGAATACAAAGCATTATGTTTGGGGAAAATCCAAGACAACATCTCACTGAGTACCACTCTACATAGTTTCAAGCATGGTGGTAGCTGCATCAAATTATGGGTACGCTTGTCATCGGCAAGGACTAGGGAGTTTTTATTAAAGATAAAAAGAAACCTAGAGGAAAACCTGGTTCAGTCTGCTTTCCAACAGACACTGGGAGACAAATTCACCTTTCAGCAGGACAATAATCTAAAACACAAAGCCAAATATACACTGGAGTCGCTAACCAAGACAACATTGAATGTTCCTGTACAACTTTGACTTAAATCGACTTGAAAATATATGGCAAGACTTGAAAATTAATATCTAGCAATGATCAACAACCAACTTGACAGAGCTTGAAGAATTTTTTAAGAATAAATGTGCAAATATTGTACAATCCAGGTGTGCAAAGGACTTAGAGACCCAGAAAGACTAACAACTGTAATTGCTGCCAAAGGTGATTCTAACATGTATTGACTCAGGGATGTGAATACTTATGTAAATGAGATATTTATGCATTTCCTTTTCAAAACATGTGCAAAAATGTTTAAAAACAGGTTTTCACTTTGGATTATTGTGTGTAGATGGGTGAGAAAAAAACATACATTTAATCCATTTTGAATTCAGGCTGTAACACAACAATTGTGGAATAAGTAAAGGGGTATGACTACTCTCTGAAGGCACTGTATGCACTTTTCATATTTCATTTTGGAATAAAAAGTTCTATATGAGTAATACCTTGTACTCTCTGAATGATGTTACAGTATATAGCTCAGTGCTGAACCCATTTCACCCGCTTGCCCTATGCCTTTAATCTTGTGTATTGAGTTTTAAATCCAGCACAGTTTATGTTCCCTCAGCCACTGAACTATCCCCAACGACTGTGGCACCATAACTGTAAATTAACTCACTGTTAAATTGGATTAAAACGAATTACAACTCAACATAAGGCTTTGACGTCAACTCAGGTGTTTCTGAAATCATTAGTCCTCTTAGTTCTAATCAAAGGAATGGGTTGGCTCTTGGTCAGAAAGTAACATTATAAACCCTGTAAGTGTAAGAGGATTTTTTTAACGATTATTAACGTCGACTTAATCTGCTGTGGCCAGGGTGGCTCTGTTTTATGTGTTTTATGACTATTCTGGCCCTCAGCAACACTGGCTATGATTTAACTTCTTAAAATCTCCACCGTCGTAAAACGTTTCACAGGCTCAGTTCTCTGGAGCACCGGTGTCTCCCTGCCCGTCTCCCTTATTCTCTTTTTCTTCCTTTATCTCTCTCCCCCTCTCTCTACCTGAGCTGTTCATGTGTCTCTGTCTCGGACATTGTTGCTGCCTCTGAGAGTTTGCCTGTAAGGTTGACTGGGATTGTGGCAGAGAGTATGATTTGCATTGGATAGAGGGGATACAGATAGAGCTTTAAGAGATGAAATCCAGCTTCACTTCACTGTTTCTAAAAGGGACTGAGAGGCACCGTTGATGTATGCATTTGTGTGCATGTCTGCTTTCATGTGCGTGTGTGTGCAGGTCTGTGTCGTTGACTGTGCTGCATCATCCAGGGCTCTAATTAAGTTCCTTCATTCTGATCACAGAACTCTGCTCCCAAGTGGTGCAACGGTCTAAGGCAAATAGAGGTTGAATAAATAAAACATTTTATTAATTTTTATTTATTTTACATTTTATTAATGTAGATATTCCAAAGGTGCTCATCAGCATGGAGTCCTGGAAATGCTAAACGTGTTTATGTCAACTAATGGTCAATTACCGTGAGACCAGCAGTCTTTTGCATGACAATGACCGGCTGACAAAATGTAATGACTGCCGCAGCACTACTTCTGGTCCATGATTAGTAGATGTGGGTGAGTGGACATACTGATCTGGGACTATCCTAGGAACAGAAGCTCTTCTCAACTATTGGCAATGATTTATTTGACATCCAATTACCATGAGAGATGCATTCAACACTTCTATTGCAGGTGAGGTGAGCACCTATCAGATCCCCTGCTGTCCTTCAACCCTTGGTGCAGTCTGCTGACCATCACTGAGGCCAGGAATAAGTCTGCCAGCCAACGTAGGAGCCAAGTTCATCCCCATGCAATGCTCTACTGACTGAGGTAGGCTATGCTTTCAGTAGCAACTGACTGACAGGCTGTCAGGCAGGGCAGAGGTACACACACACAAAAAACACACACACACACACACACACACACACACACACACACACACACACACACACACACACACACACACACACACACACACACACACACACACACACACACAGAGTTGAATTGTCCTTATATTGACAGCACTCTACACACAGATACCCCACTCTCCCTTTCCCTTCCATTCATCTCTCCCTGCCTCCACCCTAAGTGCCCTGTGGTCTCCTACCTCCTTCATAGTGACCCCAGCTGGATCCCACCGCATAATCTTTTGGTCTAGCTAGGTGAATCTAGAGCTTCACCCTGGCCTGGCCCGGTCTGTCTTTGGCTTCCAGGTGGAATGTCCGGAGCAGGCTGGTTTTCTGTTCTACTTGATAATTAATTGCACCCACCTGGTGTCCCAGGTCTAAATCAGTCCTTGATTAGAGGGGAACAATGAACAAAAGCAGTGGCACTGGCTTTGAGGTCCAGAGTTGAGTTTGAGGGGTCTAGAGAGACTACTATTTGGGTATTAATTATTGATTGATTACTGATGGTACGAAGCTAACAAACAGAAAGTGCTAGTGGTTTTAATATGGTAACTTAAAGAGAAACGATATAGTTATAAAATTGTATATTTTCAATTAAGTATTGTCTGGTCCATTGTAATGCTCAGAACTCATGATCCAACACAATAGGTGGCAACATTGTTTCCATGTTTTTGATCCCATTCCATTTATTCCGTTCCAGACATTATCATATTATCATATCATTATCATTATCAGACGTCCTCACCTCAGCAGCCTCCACTGATGTGTATATATATGTGTTTGTGTTGTGTCGGTATGTGTGTATGCGTATGTAGTGTGTGTGAATGTGGGTTTTGTGTGGGAGTGTCAATGTAGTGTGTATGTGAGTGTGTATATGGTGTGTATATATAGTCTAGTGAGTGTGTGTGGGGTCAGTGTTATTTAAAACATATATATATGTTTCACGAATGGTCACATGTATCATTAAAATTGTTATAATTTTTTACATGACTGTGAAATAGTACTACTTATTTCTCTGAGAGTGAGGCAGATATATAGCATTTTGGAATGAAACTCAATTACCTCCGTGTTCATGTGTCTTCTGAGTGTGGCCATAGGCTAACAGTAACAGAACAGAGATGGATATAATTTCGCCTGTACCTCCCCTGCTTTACTACAGGGCATTACCTATAGGTGGCACTGTACCCTTATTGGACAGTATGCCTGACTGTAATGAGTACCAGTTGATGAGTCCCAAATATTATCTTGCCATTTGTGAAAGTCTCTTTTGGTTCATGGGGTTGTCAGGATGACTGTGTGTGTGTGTGTGTGTGTGTGTGTGTGTGTGTGTGTGTGTGTGTGTGTGTGTGTGTGTGTGTGTGTGTGTGTGTGTGTGTGTGTGTGTGTGTGTGTGTGTGTGTGTGTGAGAAAGAGGGGGTTCCGGTCAGTAAGGCTACAGTGAGCACCTGCTGTACCTGCTGTCCGAGCGGGACTCAGCCCCTCCAGCATTTGACACCACTCAGGTCTGTGTGTGTGTGTGTTTCAGTGTGTGTCCAGTGCCCTCTACTTTACCTCAGCAGATAATCTATTCTGCATAAAGGTTAAGAGCAAGGACGCGTCAGATGCAACTAGTTCCTTATTATAAGGCCAACCACCAAGTCCCCCGCAACACACATGCACACACACACACACACACACACACACACACACACACACAGAGTGAAAGCTCTGGGGGAGCCATAGCAATTGCTGTTGATTGCTTATTTTAGCAAGGCCACAGTCGGGCAGCGCGGCTGGCAGGCACGCCACACCGCGTACTTAATCAAAGCCAGCCCCTGGAAACCATCGAAACCATGCCAATCACCCAGGTGCCTTTGCTGCTTTGCTCTACACTGGGGAATCTATGGGGTGCATCTCAATACTGATTCACCTCTTCCTTTTCATCTGTACTAACCTGAAAATATACAACAGGTGAATGCATGAATGGTTGATGCCTAATAGTTTCAGGATTCTTGTTCTTTGTCAGTAGCGTAAATTATGGAAAAGAGATGAAGAGTGGAAGCCACTGTTCACTATTAAGATGCAACAACAGAGTCAACACAGGAAAAAAAATGGTTGTGTGGGATTCCTTTGAAATTGCGTGAGAACATATTACCCGGGAATGAGAAAGGAAAGCGAGGTCAAAATAGGTAATTGCTTTTCCTTTACAGGTAGGAGTCAGTGAAGTCTGTGACAGCACAATACATGGATCAGGCGTGGAGCGGAGAGTATTGGCCACAGGTGCAAAATGACATGGTAAATATCTAGAGATCAATACCATCTGGGTGCTATTTCATAAAATACTTTTTTCATTTGGGTTTTGAAGGAGAGAGTATTGAATGGACATAATGTTGGGGCCAGGGAGTTGAAATCCTTTCATAGAGGCAAGAGTGATACTATACTGAAGACAAATATAAATGCAAAATGCAACAATTTCAAAGATTTTACTGAGTTACAGTTCATATAAAGAAATCAGTCAATTTAATGAAATGAATTAGGCCCTAATCTATTGATTTCACGACTGGGAATACAGATATGCATCTGCTGGTCACAGATACCTTAAAGAAAGTGGGTGTGGATCAGAAAACCAGTTAGTATCTGGTGTGACCACCATTTGCTTCAATAAAGTTGAGTTGTCACCAGGAGAGGCAGTTCCTTTCTTTATATTTTCCTTGATGTGGCTCCAATGACAACTTAATTTATATGGTCAGCGAAAAAAAAGTTGGTCTCTCTTTTAAAACATGTTTTTCTCTCAGCAAGCCTAACCTGGATGAATAATTCAATGTTAAATGAGAATTCGAACAAAACAATATATTTTTGCCGTTAGGATAAATATTTTCTTTCTTCATCTTGCCCTTTATGGTAGTCTTCAGACAACACCATCATTGGAATGTGACATGGAATTGGATATTATAGTACATCAAGGTTGTTATTTTGAAATAAACTTACTTAAATGTTTTTCGTGTAGCTATATAAAGGTTAGCTTACATTTGAGGTGACCCTCTCCATTGTGATCTGAACATGGATCCATCATGGTTGGAGTAGTTAAAGGTTTCAGGACTGCCCAATAAACTACAGCAGTAAATGACCTAAACAGTTAGAATGATGAATGGAAGCTTATAAAGTATACTTTCAAAAAATTAGTTATATGTACTAAACAATGAACAGCAGAATTCAAGATGAAGGACTCTCCCATCTTTTTTTTTTTTTACTTTGGCCAGCCTCTCATACTTTTCCCAAGCACCAACAAACCGCAGGGGTTTGGGTTACATGCTACTGTGATTGCTTTCCGGCGTTTGAAAGATGGATTTACGTAGTGGTGTCACTTAAGGCTCCCGAGTGGCGCAGCGGTCTAAGGCACTGCATCTCAGTGGTTGAAGCATCACTACAGACACGCTGGTTTGAATCCAGGCTGTATCACAACTGGCTGTGATTGGGAGTTCCATAGGGCGGCGCACAAGTGGCCCAGCATCATCTGGGTTTGGCTGATGTAGTCTGTCATTGTAAATAAGATTTTGTTCCTAACTGACTTGCCTAGTTATATAAAGGTTAAATACATGTAAAAAAAAAAAAAATCTGGGGGGGAGAAGAAATTGGAACTGGAGTGATGTCATGGTGACATCAATGGTAGCAACACCAACATTTTGAGACGGATTCAATTAAGCTTTTCTTGGAGTGCCTAGCAATCACACGCTGAAAACTGTAAGTCTCACGTTGTCTGTTTTTAAAGTGCCATTAAAACGTGTGCTACCTCATTATACAACTACAGTGAGAATCCTGCAGACCAGGTTGTTTTAATTAAACCCCTTGTCTCATATTCAGAGCAGAGCTCTAGTAACACAACATTTTAATAATGTTATTGGTGTCCTTCCAGGTTCCTGTCTGAAGTGCATTAAAACTATTTGGGGGATTTGACATTTAGACTTTGGAATGAGAGTTTTATTTTTCACTCTGGAATCCACTCGACATCCTCAATAAGCACTTGACCACCTGCAAAGTCAGAACCCCAGTGGGATAAATGTAAAACACCCAGTAAGATGGTTTGAGAGGAGGGGAAGGACAGAGGGGAATGGAGAGGTGTTTGGTATATAAATGCAAATGTGTTGGTAATTGCTGGTTCTTGAAATTGGCTGACATGAGCACCCATCTGCTGTAAGAGTGTAGTGTGCAAAGAGCTTGTAAATTTCATTGGGAAAGTTGTGTATTGAACAGCTACCAAAAAGTGAAGTATATATTCATCATAAAAATTCATAGTTGAAATGTACACCTATTTTATCTGTTTGTTTACGGGTCTATATTTCCAAAACACTTTGAGAAATCCTAATGCTATTTGTTAGTATATGTAGGGCAGACAATTGACTACTTGTATTCTAAATTGTAGCAATAGCAGAGATTGCAATATTTGGTTACATTAATTTATGGCCCAGCCCCCCCCGCCCCCCTAAAACCATGCACTATTCTGCAAGGGGATGAGTCACTATCTGTCAATGTGACCACTTTTTGCAGTAAAATAGTTTTATACAACCATCCATTCCATATATGGGAGACCTTAGAGATTCCGCATGGAAAAACATGGTTGTGCTTTGTTATAACTCAGGTAGGGGTATTTCAAGAACTAAAGCCTTTTTTGAGGATTGGTCAGTAGCCTAATGCATGACAATTAATAGCATAACACACAACAGATTAGATAAACTGTAACGACACTCACTCACTGTTGCACAGAAAGCGCTGAGCAAACCACGCCCCAAAATTTTCTAACAGTGAAAAAATTACCCTTTTCTGAAATGCAAAGAACTATTGAAGGGCTCAAACGGTTATTTCAGTTATTATGGTTCCACATAGAACCCTTACCAAAGAACCCTTGAGGAATCCTCTTTTCTTAATGTGTATTATCAAATAGTGTGTGTGTGTGTGTGTGTGTGTGCGTGTGTGTGCATGTTTGTGTGCTTGCTTGTGTGTTTGTTGTGGAGTATTTATGATGCACTGTCAGGTTAATGCTATGCAACATTTATTGATGCAATTATGTTTAAATTAGTATACACTCTCGTGATAAACCATTAGCTGCTGTGCTTTGATTCAGAATTGTATGTTGTCATAATGACAAACGGATGCCCTTGAATATTCTACTACAACTACTGCACATCCATTATGTTCATAGCTGAGATACTGAGATCATGTCATTCAAAATGTATGTACCAGACTGAATCACAGACACACAGTCTGCATGTCATGTCTGACAATTTTTGGGGCCTTCCTCTGACACTTCCTCTGGTGTATAGGTCCTGAATGTCAGGAAGCTTGGCCCCAATATCCTAGCTGTTCTGCAGGTTAGCTGTTACGATTTTAGATGTTTCCGGCATTAACAGGATTGGATTAGCTTTGATAATGGATGTCATATACCAGGCAGCACTTCTTTAATAAATAAAAATAAAGTCATTTGAGTAATGTCTCATGAAGTGTTGGAGGTGAATCTTTTAAAATGAGCCAGAGCAACAGCACTCAGATTGAATCAAGACACTCTGAACAACAAGAGGCTCTTCTCCCTAAAAACATAGATTAATAGAAATGGAATGAGCTAGATTATATATGAGTGGCATCACCAAGTTCAAGTATGGTTTGTTCATTTGAACCGGTAAATAATTGCAGACAAATTAGATTTCCGGGTGATTCCATTCTAGTGGAAGCGGATTGTACAGGCAATTTTCACATAAGATGTTTAACATGCTTTTTACATTGGTATCACAAACCATTTTTGAGAAAATCCAGAGGAAATCTGCCATCTTAAGCCCTTTTCAGACCCATACATGCCTCCTGTGGGACCTAATGATCCATGAACCGTACATGATACAGACATGTTGGTGTCATTATAGTCATTTTTGTATGCATTAACATATGGAGTGTGCCTAGATTCTGAAATACACATTTCCACATTCATTTATTCAACATAAACAATATGAATATCACAAAACTACCCTTTTACACTATGTTAATTTGAAGACATATTGTTTGGAACAATATACTCTACAAGTACATCACATTTTCAGAGTGGGCTCTTTGCTAATTCAGAAGTTATCTTCTTGCGTCGAGCCATCCCGGATCCGGGATCGTGACTACAGCCTCAAGGCCATTACCATAACGCAACGTTAACTATTCATGAAAATTGCAAATGAAATGAAATCAATATGCTAGCTCTCAAGCTTAGCCTTTTGTTAACAACACTGTCATCTCAGATTTTCAAAATATGCTTCTCAACCATAGCAAAACAAGCATTTGTGTAACAGTATTGATAGCTAGCGTAGCATTTAGCGCAGCATTTAGCGTTAGCATTCAGCAGGCAACATTTTCACAAAAAACAGAAAAGCATTCAAATAAAATAATTTACCTTTGAAGAACTTCGGATGTTTTCAATGAGGAGACTCTCAGTTAGATAGCAAATGTTCAGTTTTTCCTGAAAGATTATTTGTTTAGGACAAATCGCTCCGTTTTCTGCGTCACGTTTAGCTACGAAAAAAACCTGCATCCAGGATTGTGTAAATCTATCCGCAAGCTCATTAGCATAACGTAACGTTAACTATTCATGAAAATCACAAATGAAATGAAATAAATCTATTTGCTCTCAAGCTTAGCCTTTTGTTAACACTGTCATCTCAGATTTTCAAAATATGCTTTTGAACCATAGCTAAACAAGCATTTGTGTAACAGTATTGATAGCCTAGCATAGGATTATCCCTGGCATTCAGCATGCAACATTTTCACAAAAACCAGAAAAGCATTCAAATAAAATCATTTACCTTTGAAGAACTTCAGATGTTTTCAATGAGGAGACTCTCAGTTAGATAGCAAATGTTCAGTTTTTACAAAAATATTATTTGTGTTGACAAATCGCTCCATTTTCTTCATCACGTTTGGGTAAGAAAAAAAATGTAAAAAAAATAAAATAAAATTAAGTCATTAAAACACTAACTTTTTTCCAAATTAACTCCATAATATTGACAGAAACAAGGCAAACGATGTTTAGAATCAATCCTCAAGGTGTTTTTCACATATCTATCGATGATAAATCCTTCGTGGCAGTTGACTTTCTCTTCTGAAGAAATGGAACGTGCATGGACCTAGAGATTACGCAATAATTTCGACATAGGACGCCGGGCGGACACCTGGTAAATGTAGTCTCTTATGATCAACCTTCCAATGATATGCCTACAAATACATCGCAATGCTGCAGACACCTTGGAGAAAGGACAGAAAGGGCAGGCTCATTCCTGGCGCATTCACAGCCATATAAGGAGACATTGGAACAGCGCCTTCAGAATCTGGGGCATTTCCTGTATGAAACTTCATCTTGGTTTCGCCTGTAGCATTAGTTCTGGGGAACTCACAGATAATATCTTTGCAGTTTTGGAAACGTCAGAGTTTTTTCTTTCCAAAGCTGTCAATTACATGCATAGTTGAGCATCTTTTCGTGACAAAATATCTTGTTTAAAACGGGAATGTTTTTTATCCAAAAATTAAAAGAGCGCCCCCTATCTCGAAGAAGTTTTAAGATACATTTCATGAGCATCACCAACACAGTGAATGGTAAATGGATTCAAAGGGAACTCCCTCTGTGATTTGCTGAATGTCTAATCCAAAAAGAGTGCTGTGATAGGTTGATGACCTATAATGTTAATGTCTATTTATAAATTGGGTCATATAATTAAAAGTAGCAAGGAGACAGCTCTGGAAATGTAACGTGTTTGAAGAGTACATTATTCCCAAAAACAATTCTTAAAATAAGCAAAATCGAAAAAAAGGGTAGTTTTGAGACATTCAGATGTTGAATATATGAACGTGAAAATTTGAATTTCAGAATCTAGACATACTCCATTTGAGAGAACACTATTTGGAGTAGAATAACACCAATATGTTGTCTGTATCATGTACGGTTCACAGATCATAGGGTCTTCGAGCAGGTATATATGAACGGTTTAAAAATTGCCTAAATTGGCTACTTTCGTCATGATTTTCTCAAAACTGGTTTGTGATACAAATGTAAAAACCATGTCAAACATTCTTCCTCCCAATTAAGTTTCTATGTGAGATTTGCCAAAACAATCTGAGATACCAAAAATACTTTGCGCTCACGCTGGTGTGGAATCGCCCTTTATTAAAATAAAAACTTGCTTGGTCGAGAGGTGAACAATTAAGGATGCAGGAGACATACAAACACTCACCATGAACATCCCACCTGTCACTTCTTAGTAGCAACAGTACCGTAAAATAGGAACCGTTTTGTTGACTGGGTTTAGCCTCACTGCAACAACCTCTGAAGTGCTGCCTCCTAGTCTGTCACTTCGTCCTCTTCTCATCCTGATTAATGTCCTTAATTTTCTTTTGAAACATTTTATGGATTATGCATGTTTGGGTTGGCTTGGGAGGATAGGACGTTTCTTTTGTCATCCTGAACAGGGTACCATTGAGCTGATATATTTACATGCGAATCAGAAACCATTATCATATCAGAAGCAAACTTTGATCAGTGAAACACCTCTAAATAAAACAGTTTATTTCAGCGCTGGAGTAAGTAATATAAACAGTCTATAAGTCTGATCTATACATCATAGGACCATTATATACATACAGTTGAAGTCGGAAGTTTACGTACACTTAGGTTGGAGTCATTAAAACTCATTGTTCAGCCACTCCACAAATTTCTTGTTAACAAACTACAGTTTTAGCAAGTCGGTTAGGACATCTACTTTGTGCATGACACAAGTCATTTTTCTAACAAGAACATATTATTTCACTTATAATTCACTGTATCAGAATTCCAGTGGGTCAGATGTTTACATACACTAAGTGCATTTAAACAGCTTGGGAAATTAAGCTTAAGCTTCTGATTGGCTAATTGACATCATTTGAGTCAATTGGAGGTGTACCTGTGGATGTATTTCAAGGCCTACCTTCAAACTCAGTGCCTCTTTGCTTGACATCATGGGAAAATCAAAAGAAATCAGCCAAGACCTCAGAAAGAAATTGTAGACCTCCACAAGTCTGGTTCATCCATGGGAGCAATTTCCAAACACCTGAAGGTACCACGTTCATCTGTACTAACAACAGAGCAAAAGTATAAACACCATGGGACCACGCAACCGTCATACCGTTCAGGAAGGAGATGCGTTCTGTCTCCTAGACATGAATGTACTTTGGTGCAAAAAGTGCAAATCAAGCCCAGAACAACAGCAAAGGACCTTGTGAAGATGAAAATGTTGGAGGAAACAGGTACAAAAGTATCTATATAAAAGGAGTCATATGTCGACATAACCTGAAAGGCCGCTCAGCAAGAAAGAAGACACTGCTTCAAGGCCGCTCAGCAAGAAAGAAGACACTGCTCCAAGACCACCCAAAAAAAGCCAGACTATCGTTTTACACAAGTTAAACAATATAAAGGCAATGCTACCAAATACTAATTGAGTGTATGTAAACTTCTGACCCACTGGGAATGTGATAAAATAAATAAAAGCTGAATAAATAATGATCTCCTATTATTCTGACATTTCACATTCTTAAAATAAAGTGGTAAGACTAAACCTTTACTAAATTACTAAACCAAGATGGCATAGCAGTCAGACATCCTTTGTCCTCGTCTTTTTATATATTTTATTTTCTAAAAACTCAACTTCAAAACACTCTCCTGCAATCCGCCTCACCAATTTAAAAAAAAGAAAGTAATATTCACCTCAAATCTGAAATCTGTTTACTGCTTAACGTTAGTATTCAGCTAACCACGGTTGGTGGTCATCAGCTATCCTTTAGCTCGAAAAGCTATCGGCAGTTTTGTACAACGCGACTTAGACCAGAGCGTACCGGACCTATTTTCTCTCCATATCCCCGGATATCTACCGCAAGCTCTGGACATTTACACCTGGATCTTGCAGCTAGCTAGCTGCTATCCGAGTGACTATTGGCTTACGTCGATCCCGGAGCAATCATCAATTATTCCGGAGCTAGCCAGCTGAAGAGTTCCATCAGCCACTCCTGGGCTACTATCACCTATCCGGACCCGTTTTACTCCCGATGCGGAGCCCCACCAGGCCTTCACGACTGGACTACCGACGTTATCTGCCCGAGGGAGCTATCCAACTGGCCCCTCCGTCACGACGTTACCTGAACGCGAATCAGCGGCCCGCTAATCGATAGCTGTCTTATCGGCTACTATCTGAATAGGTCTATCGGACAATTTTGTTGGGGCACTTTAACTTTATCTATTTTGCCAATTGGATTGGTCCCCTCTACCACACGGAACCCCACTAATCTTTTGACGGAAACGCACAAGGTGGATAAAAACAGACCTCCATCCTCTGCCAGCTTGCTACCCATGGCCCGGCTAGCTGTCTGAGTCGCCGTGACCCCAACCAACCTCACTACTCACTGGACCCTTATGATCATTCGGCTAAGCATGCCTCTCCTTAATGTCAATATGCCTATATGCCGCTCATTATATCTTATCCAACCTTTCAGTTACACCACCCACACATGCGATGACATCACCTGGTTTCAATTATGTTTCTAGAGACAATATCTCTCTCATCATCACTCAATGCCTAGGTTTACCTCAACTGTATCCTACCATACCTTTGTCTGTACATTACACCTTGAAGCTATTTTATCGCCCCCAGAAACCTACTTTTACTCTCTGTTCCGGACGTCCTAGACGACCAGTTCTCATTGCTTTTAGCCTTACCCGTATCATACTCCTCCTCTGTTCCTCTGGTGATGTAGAGGTGAATCCAGGCCCTGCAGTGCCTAGCTCCACTCCTATTCCCCAGGTGCTCTCTTTTGATGACTTCTGTAACCGTAATAGCCTTGGTTTCATGCATGTTAACATTAGAAGCCTCCTCCCTAAGTTTGTTTTATTCACTGCTTTAGCACACTCTGCCAACCTGGATGTCCTAGCCATGTCTGAATCCTGGCTTAGGAAGACCACCAAAAACCCTGAAATCCTAATCCCTAACTGCAACATTTTCAGACCAGATTGAACAACCAAAGGGGGCGGTGTTGCAATCTACTGCAGAGTTCTGTCCTACTATCCAGGTCTGTACCCAAACAATTTAAACTTCTACTTTTAAAAATCCACCTCTCTAAAAACAGGTATCTCACCCTTGCCGCCTGCTATAGACCACCCTCTGCCCCAAGCTATGCTCTGGACACCATATGTGAACTGATTGCCCCCCATCTGTCTTCAGAGCTCATGCTGCTAGGTGACCTAAACAGGAACATGCTTAACACCCCAGCCATCCTACAATCTAAGCTTGATGCCCTCAATCTCACATAAATGATCAATGAACCAACCAGGTACCACCCCAAAGCCGTAAACACGGGAACCCTCATAGATATCATCCTAACTAACTTGCCCTCTAAGTACACCTTTGCTGTTTTCAACCAAGATCTCAGCGATCACTGCCTCATTGCCTGCATCCGTAATGGGTCAGAGTTCAAACGACCTCCTCTCATCACTGTCAAACGCTCCCTGAAACACTTCAGCGAGCAGGCCTTGCTAATCGACCTGGCCCGGGTATCCTGGAAGGATATTAACCTCATCCCGTCAGTAGAGGATGCCTGGTTATTTAAAATAAAATGCCTTCCTCACCATCTTAAATAAGCATGCCCCATTCAATAAATGTAGAACCAGGAACAGATATTGCCCTTGGTTCACTCCAGATCTGACTGCCCTTAACCAACACAAAAACATCCTATGGCATTCTGCATTAGTATCGAACAGCCCCCATGATATGCAACTTTTCAGGGAAGCTAGAAACCAATATACACAGGCAGTTAGAAAAGCCAAGGCTAGCTTTTTCAAGCAGAAATATGCTTCCTGCAACACAAACTCAAAAAGGTTCTGGGACACTGTAAAGTCCATGGAGAATAAGAACAACACCTCCCAGCTGCCCACTGCACTGAGGATAGGAAACTCTGTAACCACTGATAAATCCACTATAATTGAGAATTTTAATAAGCATTTTTCTACAGCTGGCCATACTTTCCACCTGGCTACCCCTACCCCAGTCAACAGCACTGGACCCCCCACAGCAACTCGCCCAAGCCTTCCCCATTCCCCATTCCCCTTCCCGCGATATGCAACTGTTCAGGGAAGTCAGGAACCAATACACACAGTCAGTCAGGAAAGCTAAAGCCAACTTCTTCAGGCAGAAGTTTGCATCCTGTAGCTCCAACTCCAAAAAGTTCTGGGACACTGTGAAGTCCATGGAGAACAAGAGCACCTCCTCCCAGCTGCCTACTGCACTGAGACTAGGTAACATGGTCACCACCGATAAATCCATGATTATCGAAAACTTCAACAAGCATTTCTCAACGGCTGGCCATGCCTTCCGCCTGGCTACTCCAACCTCGGACAACAGCTCCCCCCCCCCCCGCAGCTACTCGCCCAAGCCTCTCCAGGTTCTCCTTTACCCAAATCCAGATAGCAGATGTCCTGAAAGAGCTGCAAAACCTGGACCCGTACAAATCAGCTGGGCTGGACAATCTGGACCCTCTATTCCTGAAACTATCCGCCGCCATTGTCGCAACCCCTATTACCAGCCTGTTCAACCTCTCTTTCATATCGTCTGAGATCCCCAAGGATTGGAAAGCTGCCGCAGTCATCCCCCTCTTCAAAGGGGGCGACACCCTGGACCCAAACTGTTACAGACCTATATCCATCCTGCCCTGCCTATCTAAGGTCTTCGAAAGCCAAGTCAACAAACAGGTCACTGACCATCTTGAATCCCACCGTACCTTCTCCGCTGTGCAATCTGGTTTCCGAGCCGGTCACGGGTGTACCTCAGCCACACTCAAGGTACTAAACGATATCATAACCGCCATCGATAAAAGACAGTACTGTGCAGCCGTCTTCATAGACCTTGCCAAGGCTTTCGACTCTGTCAATCACCGTATTCTTATCGGCAGACTCAGTAGCCTCGGTTTTTCGGATGACTGCCTTGCCTGGTTCACCAATTACTTTGCAGACAGAGTTCAGTGTGTCAAATCGGAGGGCATGCTGTCCGGTCCTCTGGCAGTCTCTATGGGGGTGCCACAGGGTTCAATTCTCGGGCCGACTCTTTTCTCTGTATATATCAATGATGTTTCTCATGCTGCGGGCGATTCCCTGATCCACCTCTACGCAGACGACACCATTCTATATACTTCCGGCCCGTCCTTGGACACTGTGCTATCTAACCTCCAAACGAGCTTCAATGCCATACAGCACTCCTTCCGTGGCCTCCAACTGCTCTTAAACGCTAGTAAAACCAAATGCATGCTTTTCAACCGTTCGCTGCCTGCACCCGCACGCCTGACCAGCATCACCACCCTGGATGGTTCCGACCTTGAATATGTGGACATCTATAAGTACCTAGGTGTCTGGCTAGACTCTAAACTCTCCTTCCAGACCCATATCAAACATCTCCAATCGAAAATCAAATCAAGAGTCGGCTTTCTATTCCGCAACAAAGCCTCCTTCACTCACGCCGCCAAACTTACCCTAGTAAAACTGACTATCCTACCGATCCTCGACTTCGGCGACGTCATCTACAAAATTGCTTCCAACACTCTACTCAGCAAACTGGATGCAGTTTATCACAGTGCCATCCGTTTTGTCACTAAAGCACCTTATACCACCCACCACTGCGACTTGTATGCTCTAGTCGGCTGGCCCTCGCTACATATTCGTCGCCAGACCCACTGGCTCCAGGTCATCTACAAGTCCATGCTAGGTAAAGCTCCGCCTTATCTCAGTTCACTGGTTACGATGGCAACACCCATCCGTAGCACGCGCTCCAGCAGGTGTATCTCACTGATCATCCCTAAAGCCAACACCTCATTTGGCCGCCTTTCGTTCCAGTTCTCTGCTGCCTGTGACTGGAACGAATTGCAAAAATCGCTGAAGTTGGAGACTTTTATCTCCCTCACCAACTTCAAACATCTGCTATCTGAGCAGCTAACCGATCGCTGCAGCTGTACATAGTCTATTGGTAAATAGCCCACCCATTTTCACCTACCTCATCCCCATACTGTTTTTATTTATTTATTTTTATTTTTCTGCTCTTTTGCACACCAATATCTCTACCTGTACATAACCATCTGATCATTTATCACTCCAGTGTTAATCTGCATAATTGTAATTATTTGCCTACCTCATGCCTTTTGCACACAATGTATATATAGACTCCCCTTTTTTTCTACTGTGTTATTGACTTGTTAATTGTTTACTCCATGTGTAACTCTGTGTTGTCTGTTCACACTGCTATGCCTTATCTTGGCCAGGTCGCAGTTGCAAATGAGAACTTGTTCTCAACTAGCCTACCTGGTTAAATAAAGGTGAAATAAAAATAAAAAAATAAATTTCTCCTTCTCCCAAATCCAGTCAGCTGATGTTCTGAAAGAGCTGCAAAATCTGGACCCCTACAAATCAGCCGGGCTAGACAATCTGGACCCTTTCTTTCAAAAATGATCTGCCGAAATTGTTGCAACCCCTATTTACTAGCCTGATTGGAATGCAGCTGTGGTCATCCCTCTCTTCAAAGGGAGGGACACTCTTGACCCAAACTGCTACAGACCTATATCTATCCTACCCTGCCTTTCTAAGGTCTTCGAAAGCCAAGTCAACAAACAGATTACCGACCATTTCGAATCCCACGGCACCTTCTCCGTTATGCAATCTGGTTTCAGAGCTGATCATGGGTGCACCTCAGCCACGCTCAAGGTCCTAAACGATATCTTAACCGCCGTCGATGAGAAACAATACTGTGCAGCCGTATTCCTTGACCTGGCCAAGGCTTTCGACTCTGTCAAACACCACATCCTCATCGGCAGACTCGATAGCCTTGGTTTCTCAAATGATTGCCTCGCCTGGTTCACCAAATACTACTCTGATAGAGTTTAGTGTGTCAAATCGGAGGGCCTGTTGTCCGGGCCTCTGGCTGTCTCTATGGGGGTGCCACAGGGTTAAATTCTTGGGCCGACTCTCTTCTCTGTATACATTAATGATGTCGCTCTTGCTGCTGGTGAGTCTCTGATCCACCTCTACGCAGACGACACCATTCTGTATACTTCTGGCTGTAACGATCCTCTTCCTGTAAATGACTGGACCACAGCGCATATTTATTTAAATCAGAACACTTGAACAAAAATAACAAAGAGGAAAACGAACAGTTCTGTAAGGAAACTAAACTATACAGAAAACATAAAAAATAACATAGAATGCCCACCCAAATCATACCCGGACCAAAACAAAATAGAGACGTAAAAAGCTCTAAGGTCAGGGCGTGACAGTACACCCCCCCCCCCCAAAGGTGCGGACTACGGCCGCAAAACCTGAACCTATAGTGGAGGGTGTGGGTGGGCATTTTTCCGCGGTGGCGGCTCTGGTGAGGAACGTAGACCCTCTAGAGCGGGGACCCTCGCATCCGACCCCGGACTGGGGACCCTCGAAGAGAGCCCCGGACAGGTGGGCGTTGCTGGAAGCTCCGGACCGAAGGGCGCCTCTGGAGGCTCTGGACTGGAAGACGTCGCTGGAAGCTCCTGACTGGAGGGCGACACTGGAGGCTCCGGACTGGTGGGCAACTCAAGAGGGAGGAGACGCAAAGACAGCCTGGTGCGTGGGGCTGCCACAGGGCCCACCAGGCTGGTGAGACCTACAGGAGGCCTGGTGCGTGGAGGGGGCACCGGATGAACCGGGCTGTGGGGGAGCACTGGAGCTCTGGTGCGCAGCACTATATTGTATTTACTTCACCACCATGGCCTTTTTTACCTTTACCTCCCTTAAAACCTGTTGGGGCAAGGAGTTACCCCCAGGGAACTCCACCCCCCCCCCCCCCCCCCCCCGTTCAGCTGAAAAGGTGGCGCAGGGAATTCTGTGTTGTTGTATGTGTCGAACTGCTTTGCTTTATCTTGGCCAGGTCGCAATTGTAAATGAGAACTTGTTCTGAACTTGTCTACCTGGTTAACTAAATAAAATAAATATAAATAAATAAATGACAGGGAATTTTTACAAGGATTAAATGTCAGGAATTGTGAAAAATTGAGTTTAAATGTATTTGGCTGTAAACTTCCAACTTCAACTGTATGTATGGGGCTGCACGAAATAATCAATTTCCTCATCATTTCACAGGTTATGTTGTGCTGCCAGCTGCATGGTGTAGTCACAGCTATTTCTGGTTATTTAGTAAGACTTGGAGTGCTTTGGATCATAACTCCGCAAGGTTGTCAACACAGCATCACAAGCCTTGCATAAGCGCAGGAATTCAGAGGGTCACATTGTGTAGTCATTGATGTCATTAGACAATGACAACAGTGAATGGCTAGAGACAAACAAACCCATTACAACCTGAAGTAGTGTTGTGCATTGTGTACAGCTGATGCTCTTTATCGCTGTCTCTCACTCTCTCTCACTTTCTTTATCATTGCTGTTCTGAATCCTTCCTGTGTTGTTGTTTCTAACAAGCGTCTCGAGCAACGCGGTATGGTGCCTTCATGCAGATAATGCCCCCGTTATGGCTCTGAGATATTGTTGCATACTTATCATTATAACGGATCATTGTACATCTGCCACAATATAATGACAGGGAGATAAAAACAGCTGCATGATTTACTCCATTGGATTTTAGTTGGGTTAATTAGCATCCCACAAAGACTACGGAGGAGGAGGCAGGAGGGAGAGAGGGAAAGGATGGCTGTGACACTTAAAAACCTGCCCCCTCTTAAAAGTGTAATCTGAGGACATCACATCAACAACAGCCCCCATCAGAGGACTATGACCAGGACAGTGGATGAAACCAGGTTCGGTTGGGTAGTAGACAGACAGTGTCCTCTCTACTTCCTTAGGCCCTACTTTGTCCATCTGTCTGTTTAGACACTAAAACGACCTGTGTCCGTTAGTATTTCAGGGAGTATAAAATATGGATAGAAGGGTGAATGAAAGGAGGAGTGTGTTTAGTGAAGAATAGAGGCATCCTTAACAAAAACAGATTTGTTGATGCAAACTAAATAGTTTGCCACAAAATGTTGCCAGAAGTTGAATAATATCTATTGCCACTAGAGGCCGTTTCTGATGAACACATACATTCCAAGACCAGTAACCGCTTATGACCAATCAATCAAGTAGATTTGAAACATCTTTTGGAAATTGGTAACAAAGATATCTAGCTAGAGTACCTCAAATCAAATCAAATTTTATTGGTCACATACACATGGTTAGCAGATATTAATGTGAGTGTAGCGAAATGCTTGTGCTTCTAGTTCCGACTATGCAGTAAAATCTAACAAGTAATCAAATTCACAACAACTGCCTTATACACACAAACGTAAAGGGATGAATGTGCATATAAATACATGAATGAGTGATGGGGTGCAGCATAGGCAAGATGCAGTAGATGGTGTAGAATACAGTATATGCATATGAGATGACTAATGTAGGATATGTAAACATTATTTAAGTGGCATTATTTAAAGTGACTAGTGATACCTTTATTAAGTCAATTTATTTAAGTGACCAGAGATTTGAGTCTGTATGTTGGCAGCAGCCTCTCTATGTTAGTGATGGCTGTTTAACAGTCTGATGGCCTTGAGATAGAAGCTGTTTATCAGCCTCTTGGTCCCAGCTTTGATGCACCTGTACTGACCTCACCTTACCTTCTGGATGATAACAGGGTGAACAGGCAGTGGTTCGGCTGGTTGTTGTCCTTGATGATCTTTTTGGCCTTCCTGTGACATCGGGTGGTGTAGGTGTCCTGGAGGGCAGGTAGTTTGCCCCCGGTGATGCGTTGGAGAGCCTTGCGGTTGAGGGTGGTTCAATTGCCGCACCAGGTGGTGATACAGCCCGACAGGATGCTCTCGATTGTGCATCTGAAAAAGTTTGTGAGTCATTTAGATGACAAGACAAATTTCTTCAGGCTCCTGAGGTTGAAGACGCGCTGTTGCGGCTTCTTCACCACACTGTCTGTGTGGGTGGACCATTTCAGTTTGTCCGTGATGTGTACACCAAGGAACTTAAAACGTTCCACCTTCTCCACTATTGTCCCGTCGATGTGGATGGGGGAGGGGGGGTGGGGTGCTCCCTCTGCTATTTCCTGAAGTCCACGATGATCTCCTTTGCTTTGTTGACGTTGGGTGAGAGGTAATTTTCCTGACACCACACTCCGAGGGCCCTCACCTCCTCCCTGTAGTCTGTCTTGTCATTGTTGGTAACCAGGCCTACCACTGTCGTGTCGTCTGCATACTTGATGATTGAGTTGGAAGCGAGCATGGCCACGCAGTCATGGGTGAACAGGGAGTATAGGAGAGAGCTGAGAACGCACCCTTGTGGGGCCCCAGTGTTGAGGATCAGCGGGGTGGAGATATTGTTTCCTACCTTCACCACCTGGTGGTGGCCTGTCAGAAAGTCAAGGACCCAGTTACATAAGGTGGGATGGAGACCCAGGGTCTCGAACTAACTGCCAAGTTTGGAGGGTACTATGGGGTTAAAAGCTGAGCTGTAGTCAATGAACAGAATCTTACATAGTTATTCCTCTTGTCCAGATTGGATAGGGCAGTGTAAAGTGTGATGGCGATTGCATCGTCAGCAAACCTATTGGGGTTATTCCTCTTGCTTTCTCTCTGCCTGGCCGGTTCCCCTCTTTCCACTGGGATTCTCTGCCTCTAACCCTATTACAGGGGCTGAGTCACTGGCTTACTGGGGCTCTTTCATACTGTCCCTAGGAGGGGTGCGTCACTTGAGTGGGTTGAGTCACTGATGTGATCTTCCTGTCTGGGTTGGCGGCCCCCCCTTGGGTTGTGCCGTGGCGGAGATCCTTGTGGGCTATACTCGGCCTTGTCTCAGGATGGTTAATTGGTGGTTGAAGATATCCCTCTAGTGGTGTGTGGGCTGTGCTTTGGCAAAGTGGGTGGGGTTATATCCTGCCTGTTTGGCCCTGTCCAGAGGTGTCCTCGGATGGGGCCACAGTGTCTCCTGACCCCTCCTGTCTCAGCCTCCAGTATTTATGCTGCAGTAGTTTATGTGTCGGGGGGCTGGGGTCAGTTTGCTATATCTGGAGTACTTCTCCTGTCCTATTCGGTGTCCTGTGTGAATTTAAGTGTGCTCTCTCTAATTCTCTCTTTCTTTCTCTCTCTCTCTCTCTGAGGACCTGAGCCCTAGGACCATGCCTCAGGACTGCCTGACATGATGACTCCTTGCTGTCCCCAGTCCACCTGGCCGTGCTGCTGCTCCAGTTTCAACTGTTCTGCCTTATTATTATTGGACCATGCTGGTCATTTATGAACATTTGAACATCTTGGCCATGTTCTGTTATAATCTCCACCCGGCACAGCCAGAAGAGGACTGGCCACCCCACGTAGCCTGGTTCCTCTCTAGGTTTCTTCCTAGGTTTTGGCCTTTCTAGAGAGTTTTTCCTAGCCACCGTGCTTCTACACCTGCATTGCTTGCTGTTTGGGGTTTTAGGCTGGGTTTCTGTAAAGCACTTTGATATAAGCTGATGTACGAAGGGCTATATAAATACATTTGATTTGGGTGGTAATCAAATTGGAGTGGGTCTAGGGTATCAGGTAGGGTGGAGGTGATATGGTCCTTGACTAGTCTATCAAAGCACTTCATGATGACAGCAGTGAGTGAAATGGGGCAGAGGGATAGAGGGATTTCAACAGACCACCAACTTACTATCCTGAGACAAGGTTGAGCATAGCCCACGAAGATCTCCTCCAATGTACAAGCCAGACAGGAAGATCACGCCTGCAGGAAGGGTACCACATGAGGGAGGAGGACATCTGCCCTGTAACTCACAGCGTTGAGATTGCCTGCAATGACAACAAGCTCAGTCCAATGATGCGGTGATACACCGCCCCAGACTATGATGGACCCTCCACCTCCAAATCAATTCCGCTCCAGAGTACAGGCCTCGGTGTAACGCTCATTCCTTCGACGATAAACACTGTGCAGGTGTTGTTGCACGTGGTCTGCCACTACGAGGATGATCAGCTGTCCGTCCTGTCTCCCTGTAGCGCTGTCTTAGGCGTCTCACAGTACGGACATTGCAATGTATTGCCCTGGCCACATCTGCAGTCCTCATGCCTCCTTGCAGCATGCCTAAGACACGTTCACACAGATGAGCAGGGACCCTGGGCATCTTTCTTTTGGTGTTTTTCAGAGTCAGTAGAAAGGCCTCTTTAGTGTCCTAAGTTTTCATAACTGTGACCTTAATTGCCTACCATCTGTAAGCTGTAAGTGTCTTAATGACCGTTCCACAGGTGCATGTTGTCACATTCTGACCTTAGTTCCTTTGTTTTGTCTTTTGTTTTTGATAGCTAAGGAGATGGAGAAAACACCAGTCTGGATTACATCTTCAAACTAAGGGCAACCATGCATGGCATCAGACAGGAGACACATCCAACCATGATGTATATGGGTAAGATAGTCTAGCTAGCTACATTTTCAGATATTACACGTTTCTAATTTTCCCAGAAAGTGGTTTCATTTCAAGTGTACTGTTAGCTAGCTAACGTTAGCTGGGTCGCTAGCTAACGTTATGGGTATGATCTTATTCATCATATATCAGACATTTGCTTGACTAGTTATAGCCATAGAACCTGGTTGGTTAGCTACCTGCAGATTCATTCAGGGTTGTAACATCATGAGTTGTGATTATGGTCCATTGTTTAGCTAGCTAGCTACATGTCTTAACACTATGCAAGTATCCATTTCAATATAATTTTACTGCAACTGTTGATAAGACCTACTAGCTGGTAAATTTGCTCTGGCTGTCTACTCCGATTTTAGACCACTGGTAAGATAGTCTAGCTAGCTACATTTTCAGATATTACACGTTTCTAATTTTGGCAAAGAATTTTCATTTCAAGTTAGTGTACTGTTAGCTAACTGGCTTGTTATCTAACGTTATGTCATGCGTTGGGATTCATTGTTTACCTAGCTAGCTATTTAGCTAAATTTTTTATAAAAGACTCTCGTCTTAGTGTGCCAAAGCGCAGAATACCTGATGCATTGTTGAATATGTCCTGTGTCAGTAAACTTCGGCAACAAAGCATTGTTGCCAGCAGCACAGTTATAGTCACCAATGCTCTGGATAACATGAAAATAGCCTAACAAGCTCTGCTAGGGTGAGTAAAATGGTCAGAGTGGGGTGTTCTCTCATTATGTGTCTGGAAGTAGCTAGCCAATGTTAGCCAGTTAGCTTGGGTGCTTGACTGTTGTTGTGAGGTCAGAGCTTTCGGATCAGCCCTACTTATTGGCCAGGGCATCCAGTGTGTGCTCTGAATGCGAAATGCTCTGCCTTTACTAACGGACAATATGACAGCACAGTTGAGTCACCAACGCTCTGGATAACAACAGCCAAACCAGCTCTGCTAAGGCAAGTAATGTTCAGTGAGCTATTCTCGCTCTCTTAAATTTCTGAAAATAGCTGGCAAGTTAGTAGAGAACGCTTAGATCAACCCTTAGAGATGGGTGGGGCTAAGGCATAAGGAGCAGTCCACCACCTACTGTGCTGGAGGTTGTGGTCAATCACGGTTTACAACATTAACTAAGACAATTGTCATTTGCCTTCAGCACAGATTGTCCATTATATTCACCAGATAGTATAGTGGCCAGTCCAACAATGAAAATAAATGTCTTCAAAAATGTAAGGCAGTCGGGAGGAAGCAAGATCAGGTGAACGATTCTAGCCAATGAAAGGGCTATACACATGTGAACAACAGGCACAACTCAGATAAAGGTTTTTTTTTCTCAAAATTGCCGGGATGTCACGTATCCTACTTACAGTGCCTTGCGAAAGTATTCGGCCCCTTGAACTTTGCGACCTTTTGCCACATTTCAGGCTTCAAACATAAAGATATAAAACTGTATTTTTTTTGTGAAGAATCAACAACAAGTGGGACACAATCATGAAGTGGAATGACATTTATTGGATATTTCAAAATTTTTTAACAAATCAAAAACTGAGAAATTGGGCGTGCAAAATTATTCAGCCCCTTTACTTTCAGTGCAGCAAACTCTCCAGAAGTTCAGTGAGGATCTCTGAATGATCCAATGTTGAACTAAATGACTAATGATGATAAATACAATCCACCTGTGTGTAATCAAGTCTCCGTATAAATGCACCTGCACTGTGATAGTCTCAGAGGTCCGTTAAAAGCGCAGAGAGCATCATGAAGAACAAGGAACACACCAGGCAGGTCCGAGATACTGTTGTGAAGAAGTTCAAAGCCGAATTTGGATACAAAAAGATTTCCCAAGCTTTAAACATCCCAAGGAGCACTGTGCAAGCGATAATATTGAAATGGAAGGAGTATCAGACCACTGCAAATCTACCAAGACCTGGCCGTCCCTCTAAACTTTCAGCTTATACAAGGAGAAGACTGATCAGAGATGCAGCCAAGAGGCCCATGATCACTCTGGATGAACTACAGAGATCTACAGCTGAGGTGGGAGACTCTGTCCATAGGACAACAATCAGTCGTATATTGCACAAATCTGGCCTTTATGGAAGAGTGGCAAGAAGAAAGCCATTTCTTAAAGATATCCATAAAAAGTGTTGTTTAAAGTTTGCCACAAGCCACCTGGGAGACACACCAAACATGTGGAAGAAGGTGCTCTGGTCAGATGAAACCAAAATTGAACTTTTTGGCAACAATGCAAAACGTTATGTTTGGCGTAAAAGCAACACAGCTCATCACCCTGAACACACCATCCCCACTGTCAAACATGTTGGTGGCAGCATCATGGTTTGGGCCTGCTTTTCTTCAGCAGGGACAGGGAAGATGGTTAAAATTGATGGGAAGATGGATGGAGCCAAATACAGGACCATTCTGGAAGAACCTGATGAACCTGATGGAGTCTGCAAAAGACCTGAGACTGGGACGGAGATTTGTCTTCCAACAAGACAATGATCCAAAACATAAAGCAAAATCTACAATGGAATGGTTCAAAAATAAGCATATCCAGCTGTTAGAATGGCCAAGTCAAAGTCCAGACCTGAATCCAATCGAGAATCTGTGGAAAGAACTGAAAACTGCTGTTCACAAATGCTCTCCATCCAACCTCACTGAGCTCGAGCTGTTTTGCAAGGAGGAATGGGAAAAAAATTCAGTCTCTCGATGTGCAAAACTGATAGAGACATACCCCAAGCGACTTACAGCTGTAATCGCAGCAAAAGGTGGCGCTACAAAGTATTAACTTAAGGGGCTGAATCATTTTGCACACCCAATTTTTCAGTTTTTGATTTGTTAAAAAAGTTTGAAATATCCAATAAATGTCGTTCCACTTCATGATTGTGTCCCACTTGTTGTTGATTCTTCACAAAAAAATACAGTTTTATATATTTTTGTTTGAAGCCTGAAATGTGGCAAAAGGTCGCAAAGTTCAAGGGGGCCGAATACTTTCGCAATGCACTGTATATTAGTACACTCGTAACAACCTAAGCATTATGAAATGTCACCCTTTAAAACTTCTTACGGCTGAAATCCCATTAACGGAATCGATATGACAACAGCCAGTGAAAGTGCAGGGAGCCAAATTTAAAACAGAAATCTCATAACTAAAATTCCTCAAACATACAAGTATTATACACCATTTTAAAGATAAACTTGGTGTTAATCCCACCACAGTGTCCGATTTCAAAAATACTTTACAGCGAATGCATACCATATGATTATGTTAGGTCAGCACCTTGTCACAGAAAAACACAGCCATTTTTTCAGCCAAAGAGAGGAGTCACAAAAAGTAGAAATAGAGATCAAATGAATCACTAACCTTTGATGATCTTCATCAGATGGCACTCATAGGACTTCATGTTACACAATACATGTATGTTTTGTTCGATAAAGTTCATATTTATATCCAAAAATCTCAGTTTACATTGGCGCGTTACGTTCAGTAATTGTTTTGCTTCCAACACATTCAGTGATTTTGCAGAGAGCCACATCAATTTACATAAATACTCGTAATAAACGTTGATAAAAGATAGAAGTGTTACGTTTTGAATTATAGATAGACTTCTCCTTAATGCAACCACTATGTCAGATTTCAAAAAAGCTTTATGGAAAAAGCACACCATGCAATAATCTGAGTACAGCGCTCAAAGACCAAAACAAGCCATACAGATGGCATTATAAATATTCACTTACCTTTGTTGATTTTCATCAGAATGCACTCCCAGGAATCCCAGTTCCACAATAAATGTTTTTGTTTGATAAGTCTATCATTTATGTCCAAATACCTCCTTTTTGTTTGCCCGTTTAGTTCACAAATCCAAATTCACAAGGGGCAGGTACTTAGTTCTGACGACAGTGCCATTACAGTTCGTAGAAACATGTCAAATGATTTATAGAATCAATCTCAGGGTGTTTTTATCATAAATCTTCAATAATATTCCAACCGGACAATTCCTTTGTCTTTAGAAAGGAAAAGGAACGCAGCTAACTCTCACGGGCATGTATGAAAAGGAACGCAGCTAACTCTCACGGGCGCATGCGAGACTGAACTCCTGGCTTTCTGCCAGACAACTGGTTGAAAGAGCTCTTATTCTCTCCCCCTTCATAGTAGAAGCCTGAAACAACGTTCTATAGACTGTTGACATCTAGTGGAAGCCTTAGGAAGTGCAATCGGACCAAATTTTCCACTTTTCCACCTACAAACCTCAGATTTCCCACTTCCTGGTTGGATTTTTCCTCAGGTTCTGTTATACTCACAGACATCATTCAAACAGTTGTAGAAACTGCAGTGTTTTCTATCCATATCTACTAATAATATGCATATCTTACCTTCTGGGCCTGAGTAGCAGGTAGTTCATTCATCCAAGCTACTCAATACTGCCTCCCAGCCATAAGAAGGCAAATTATCCTGGAGAGTAACAAATTGTCCTGACGACTGAATTTGCAGCAGAGTTTCTGACAGGTCAACAGAAATGAATAAACTTCCAAGCCTTTCAGAAACCTCAAGTACTGAAAATTTCCCTTGATCATTGCATTACAGTTCACACAATTATGACATGAAACATTGCCTGAGGGGAGGGTAGATAGTAAATGCTGAGGGAATGGTCTGTAGACAGAACATGCCAATGCTTTTTATTTGAAGATTTAACAGCCTGAAAAGTTGACAAAAACAGTAGGTTGATCATTAGGAGGGGCAGGCTTGGAGGTCAATAAGTTACGTTACGTACTTTAGAAACACAATTATCAAACAACTTCTTATCATATCCCTTGGAGGCAAACCGATCACACAAGGTGGTGGCTTGTTTTTCAAATTCATTGTCTGCATTACATGTTCTGCTGACCCTGAGCAGCTGGCTGTAAGATAGACTATGTCTTAGAGTAGACAGATGGCAACTTAAATAATGCAGGAAATTAATAATGTAGAAAATCTATCTTCTTGCAATACTCAGTGGTCTGAAGTCCATTGTCTTTGTGAACCAGTACATCCAAAAAATAATAATATTCCTCACTGGATACGACAGTGAATTTAATCGTAGGAAACTTGAATGTACAGTCTGAACACTACCAAATGTTACAGAACCACCAGTTCAAATCTGTGCAAAACTCATCAAATCAAATGTTATTTGTCACATACAGATGTTAACAGATATTATTGCGGGTATAGCGAAATGCTTGTGTTTCTGGCTCCAACAGTGCAGTAATATCTAACAAGTAATATCTAACAATACACACAATTTAAAGGAAAGGAATTACGAATATATAAATATTTGGACAAGCAAAGACAGAACAGCATAGACTAAGATACCGTAGAATAGGATAGGATACAGTGCATACACTGCCCCCAAAAAATAAAGGGAACACTTAAACAACACAATGTAACTCCAAGTCAATCACACTTCTGTGAAATCAAACTTAGGAAGCAACACTGATTGACAATAAATTTCACATGTTGTTGTGCAAATGGAATAGACAACAGGTGGAAATTATAGGCAATTAGCAAGACACCCCCAATAAAGGAGTGGTTCTGCAGGTGGGGACAACAGACCACTTCTTAGTTCCTATGCTTCCTGGCTGATGTTTTGGTCACTTTTGAATGCTGGCGGTGCTTTCACTCTAGTGGTAGCATGAGACGGAGTCTACAACCCACACAAGTGGCTCAGGTAGTGCAGCTCATCCAGGATGGCACATCAATGCGAGCTGTGGCAAGAAGGTTTGCTGTTTCTGTCAGCGTAGTGTGCAGAGCATGGAGGCGCTCACCAGGAGACAGGCCAGTACATCAGGAGACATGGAGGAGGCCGTAGGAGGGCCACAACCAAGCAGCAGGACCGCTACCTCCGCCTTTGTGCAAGGAGGAGCAGGAGGAGCACTGCCAGAGCCCTGCAAAATGACCTCCAGCAGGCCACAAATGTGCATGCGTCTGCTCAAACGGTCAGAAACTGACTCCATGAGGGTGGTATGAGGGCCCGACGTCCACAGGTGGGGGTTGCTGTGCTTACAGCCCAACACCGTGCAGGAAGTTTTTCATTTGCCAGAGAACACCAAGATTGGCAAATTCACCACTGGCGCCCTGTGCTCTTCACAGATTAAAGCAGGTTCACACTGAGCACATATGACAGACGTGACAGAGTCTGGAGACGCCGTGGAGAACGTTCTGCTGCCTGCAACATCCTCCAGCATGACCGGTTTGGCGGTGGGTCAGTCATGGTGTGGGGTGGCATTTCTTTGGGGGGCCGCACAGCCCTCCATGTGTTCGCCAGAGGTAGCCTGACTGCCATTAGGTACCGAGATGAGATCCTCAGACCCCTTGTGAGACCATATGCTGGTGCGGTTGGCCCTGGGTTCCTCCTAATGCAAGCCAATGCTAGACCTCATGTGGCTGGAGTGTGTCAGCAGTTCCTGCAAGACAAAGGCATTGATGCTATGGACTGGCCCGCCCGTTTCCCAGACCTGAATCCAATTGAGCACATCTGGGACATCATGTCTCGCTCCATCCACCAATGCCACGTTGCACCACAGACTGTCCAGGAGTTGGCGGATGCTTCAGTCTAGGTCTGGGAGGAGATCCTTCAGGAGACCATCCAACACCTCATCAGGAGCATGCCCAGGCGGTGTAGGGAGGTCATACAGGCACGTGAAAGCCACACACACTACTGAGTGTCATTTTGACTTGTTTTAAGGACATTACATCAAAGTTGGATCAGCCTGTAGTGTGGTTTTCCACTTTAATTTTGAGTGTGACTCCAAATCCAGACCTCCATGGATTGATACATTTGATTTCCATTGATACCTTTGTGATTTTGTTGTCAGCACATTCAACTATGTAAAGAAAAAAAGTATTTAATAAGAATATTTCATTCATTCAGATCTAGGATGTGTTATTTTAGTGTTCCCTTTATTTTTTTGAGCAGTGTACATAGGAAATATACAGTATTGCAAAATACGTAAACATCATTAGTGACTAGTGTTCCAATTATTAAAGTGGCCAGTGAAAAGTCTATGTATATACAGTTGAAGTCGGAAGTTTACATACCCCATAGCCAAATACATTAAACTCCGTTTTTCATAATTCCTGACATTTAATTCTAGTAAAAATTCCCTGTCTTAGTTCAGATAGGATCACCACTTTATTTTAAGAATGTGAAATGTCAGAATAATCGTAGAGAGTATTATTTATTTCAGCTTTTATTTCTTTGATCACATTCCAATTGGGTCAGAAGTTCACATACACTCAATTAGTATTTGGTAGCATTGCCTTTTAAATTGTTTAACTTGTGTAAAACGTTTTGGGTAGCCTTCCACAAGCTTCCCACCATAAGTTGGGTCGATTTTGTCCCATTCCTCCTGACAATGCTGGTGTAAATGAGTCAGGTTTGTAGGCCTCCTTGCTCTCGCACACACTTTTTCAGTTCTTCCCAAAAATGATCTTTAGGATTGTGGCCAGGGCTTTGTGATGGCCACTCCAATACTTTGACTTTGTTGTCCTTAAGCCATTTTGCCACAACTTTGGAAGTTTGCTTGGGATCCTTGTCCATTTGGAAGAACCATTTACGACCAAGCTTTAACTTCCTGACTGATGTCTTGAGGTGTTGCTTCAATATATCTGCATGATTTTCCTCCCTCATAATGCCCAAAGTTCTACATACCTATAACTATCTCACACTGCCTTTCTAATGTCTTCGAAAGCCAAGTTAACAAACAGATCACCGACCATTTCGAATCCCACCGTACCTTCTCCGCTATGCAATCGGGTTTCCGAGCTGGTCATGGGTGCACCTCAGCCACGCTCAAGGTCCTAAATGATACCATAACCTCCATCGATAAGAGACAATACTGTGCAGCTGTATTCATAGACCTGATCAAGGCTTTCGACTCTGTCATTGACCACATTCTTATCGGCAGACTCGACAGCCTTGGTTTCTCATTTACAACTGCGAACTGGCCAAGATCAAGCAAAGCAGTGCTACAAAAACAACAAAGAGTTACACGTGGGATTAACAAACGTACTGTCAATAAAACAACAAACAATATGTGTACAATGTGTGCAAATGTTCTAAGATTAGGGAGGTAAGGCAAGGGAGGTAAGGAGACCAAAGCGCAGCGTGATTAGAATACATTCTTATTTTAATGAAGGAAGAACACTTAAACAAACTAACCAAAACAACAAAAGAACGTGAAGCTATGAACAACTAGTGCTGACTCAGGCAACTATACATAGACAATAACCCATGAAATACCCAAGAAATATGGCTACCTAAATATGGTCCCCAATCAGAGACAACGATAAACAGCTGCCTCTGATTGAGAACCAATCTAGGCAACCATAGACATAAAAACACCTAGTAACAACCCCATAAACATACAAAAACACACATATCACCCTTGTCACACCCTGACCTAACCAAAATAATAAAGAAAACAAAGAATACTAAGGCCAGGGCGTGACAATAGAGGCAAAATAATTACACTGGAGTGATAGATGTGCAGATGATGATGTGCAAGTAGAGATACTGGGGTGCAAAAGAGCAACGACAAAAAAATAATAACAATATGGGTGGCATGCGAGACATGACCAGGAAGGGTTGGCGGGGAGGGGGGGTCCACTCTTAAAGAGCATCACAGTCAGGGATGTAGTTGAGCTTAAACTGTTTATGAACCTTTTTATTGAGACCACACCAGTCACACTACATTTGTGTTTTTAGCATCATTGTTTACATTGTGGTTCAGCAGTCAATCCATTCGATACAGTCTCTGCATGTATATAATAATTAAGTATTGTTATCCAGCAGCAGGTGAACTGTAGTACTTCACTCAAATTAAATGTCCTTTCCTTGTGTTTTTGCTGTGTAGCTGCTCGCTTGATATATCCCATTTCCATGTTGACAACTACTCCAAACTGATAAGTGAATAGCTTTCATGTCACAAACACTTTTTGTGAAACCTGAAACAAAATAAACTTGTTGGAAGTTTCACACTGTTATCTTGCTGTTTGCCTTTGAATGAAACAGAGAACATTAGATGATGAAATGCAATATCTGAGAAGACAGTTTGAATTGTCACAGCATCATGACATATTAGGGTGTTGCGTTGAACATCTTTATGATAATGAACATCCCACCACCTCTTTGGCAACCTTCCTCTGTAAGCTTTATTCAAATAATGGAAAACAGCTATTTTTTATTCACACAGCAAGGTTATTTCAAACGTCACTTTCAGGAAATTATGTTAAAATTCTCTTGTTGCTGTAAAACAGATCTAAGCAGTGTTTCACAATTCATTACTGTCAGGCTGACTTATGGAACATACACTTGGTATGGGGGTCAACCATGTGTGTGTGCATGTGACTACGTATCAACCACAATGCTGTATTTGGGCTGTACACCTGGAAATGAGCTGAACATTCTGTTTAAATCTAACATGAAATAAATCCTCCTGCTATACATATTGCATATCTCCTCATACATAAAACGAGAGGGCAATGCACTTCATATTAAATAACTTGTAATGATCCTAAATAACTGCAATCCAATGGTGCTGAAGAAGGACACAATTATTTGAGACGCGGGGGAGCTAGCGGGGAACTGATGGGGTGCTGAGGGCTACTCATGCACTTGATATCAACTTTCGTCATCGCCAAAGTTATAAGAATATATAGAATTCACACTTTGAAAATGTTCTTAAAAGTTGCTATAGCTCCGAAGTCCCATACACATTCAGGTTATTACATTTACAGGAATCTATTTTGGTGCAGTCACTTTCTTTGGTGTTATAAATCTTGACATATACAAATGTGGCGAAGTGTGCCCAGATTGAAGAACTAGCGAGCTCTGTAAAAGCTTTTCTCGGCTTCTCTGAAAACATGAATGCACACCAACACATACTCAGACTCAAACACATGCACACAAAAACAAAAATGTTTTGTTAATTTTTACCTGTCACTCACAGGCCCACTCCATGTCTCCAGCTTGCCGGTTGGATTTACAGTTGCCATAGTAACCCAGGCCACATACCAAATAACATGTTTGTTTTCTCCTTCATTATTTTCCAACCTGCTTGCTAAATGACCACATAATTAGCATCCCTTCATTGCTGCAAAATAAATGATGTACCTCTGAACTAAATGTTAGACTATTTGTGTGCTAAAATAACCTTTAGCCTCTAACTGACATGCTGACAATAATGACATATACATCTGTTTCCTAACATTGAATCTAATGGAGTGCCAAATTAAAAATTGTGGTTCAGTGCATTGATTGGCTTTTGCCAAACTGAATATCAGTTTGCTCTTTCAATCACAGATTCATGAAAACTCTACTGGAGAGCATCTGACGAAGGTGTTGTGTAGGCTACTTGTGGACAATAAGACAAGGTGTTGAAAGCTGAGAGAGAGTTGTGAATGTGTGTGTTTCTGTGTGGGCAGAGATGGCACACAGTGTTGTCAGTTTGAAGATTGAGCTGTCCAATAAGGCAGCACCTCTCCAGTGAACGAGAGAACTGCGGGAGAAGATTTATGTGTCTGAACCCAGTAATCCTAAATCTAACCTCCATTATTATGATAAGCCCTTCACATTCTTATGGACCCTAGGATGCCAAAAACATCCATCTTTCAGTCAGTTCAGATTTGGAATGCTATATTTTATATCCATGCAATAAACGTCTCATTTGGTTGTGATGAGATATTTTATGCTTGGGTGTAGAATTGAGCTTAATATACAAATTTGACCCCAAAAGAACATCGTTCTTAGACACTTTCTTCTTTAAGGCTGCTGCCCCTATCATCGCCAAGTCTATCTCTCCTCTCTGGGAAGGTTCCCATTGCTTGGAAGGCAGCCACGGTTTGTCCTACTACACCGGCCTTGACGCTCGTCGGATGTGGCAGGGCTTGCAAACTATTACAGACTACAAAGGGAAGCACAGCCGCGAGCTTGTCATGTACTGTCATGTTGTGTCTTGTCTCTGTCCTTTCCCTTCACCCTGTCTCCCTCTGCTGGTCGTTGTTAGGTTACCTTTTCTCCCCCTCTTTCCCCCAGCTGTGCCTTGTCTCCTCCTAACCACCTCGTCACCCCTTTTCCCACCTGTTCCCTTTTTCCCTCTGATTAGTCCCCTATATCTCTCTCTGTTTTTGTTCCTGTCCTTGTCGGATTCTTGTTTGTTGTGTTTCATGCCTGAACCAGACTGTCGTCATGTTTGCTGTAACCTTGTCTTGTCCTGTCGGAATCTGCCGGTCCGTCTGAGCCTACCTATGTTTGGTAATTAAAGAAGCTCTGTTTAAGTTAATTCGCTTTTGGGTCCTCATTCACGCACCGTAACAGAAGAATCCGACCAAGAATGGACCCAGCGACTTTGGATCCTCTCCACTCAGCCGTCGGGATCCAGGGAGCGATGCTAGGCAGACACGAGCAGGAAGTGTCTGCTGCTCGACATGCCGTTGAGACCCTGGCCACCCAAGTCTCCAACCTCACAGAACAGGTTCACCATCTCCGCCTCGATCCACCGGCCACTTCCAGGGCTTTCGAATCTCCGGAGCCCAGAATCAATAACCCGCCGTGTTACTCTGGGGAGCCCACTGAATGCCGCTCGTTCCTCACCCAGTGTGATATTGTGTTTTCTCTCCAGCCCAACACTTACTCCAGGAGCACTGCTCGTGTCGCCTACGTCATATCTCTCCTTATTGGACGGGCTCGTGAGTGGGGCACGGCAATCTGGGAGGCAAGGGCTGAGTGTACTAACCAGTATCAGGACTTTAAGGAGGAGATGATACGGGTTTTTGATCGATCTGTTTTTGGGGAGGAGGCTTCCAGGGCCCTGTCTTCCCTATGTCAAGGCAATCGATCCATAACAGACTACTCTATTGAGTTTCGCACTCTTGCTGTCTCCAGTGGCTGGAACGAGCCGGCCTTGCTCGCTCGTCTTCTGGAGGGTCTCCGCGCAGAGGTAAAGGATGAGATTCTCTCCCGGGAGGTTCCTTCCAGCGTGGATTCCTTGATTGAACTCGCTATTCGCATTGAGCGACGGGTTGATCTTCGTCACCGAGCTCGTGGAAAGGAGCTCGCGCTCTCCGTCGCCCCCCTCTCCGCATCACTACCATCTTCCTCTGCCGGCTCGGGTGCTGAGCCCATGCAGCTGGGAGGTATCCGCATCTCGACTAAGGAGAGGGAACGGAGAATCACCAACCGCCTCTGTCTCTATTGCGGTTCCGCTGGTCATTTTGTCACTTCATGTCCAGTAAAAGGCCAGAGCTCGTCAGTAAGCGGAGGGCTACTGGTGAGCGCTACTACTCCTGTCTCTCCTTCAAGATCCTGCACTACCTTGTCGGTCCATCTACGCTGGACCGGTTCGTCAGCTTCCTGCAGTGCCTTAATAGACTCTGGGGCGGAGGGCTGTTTTATGGACGAGACCTGGGCTCGGGAACATGACATTCCTCTCAGACAGTTAAAGGAGCCCACGGCCTTGTTCGCCCTGGATGGTAGTCCTCTCCCCAGGATTCAGCGTGAGACGCTACCTTTAACCCTCACTGTTTCTGGTAATCATAGTGAAACCATTTCTTTTTTAATTTTTCGTTCACCTTTTACACCTGTTGTTTTGGGCCATCCCTGGCTAGTTTGTCATAATCCTTCCATTAATTGGTCTAGTAATTCTATCCTCTCCTGGAACGTCTCTTGTCATGTGAAATGTTTAATGTCTGCTATCCCTCCTGTTTCCTCTGTCTCTTCTTCACAGGAGGAGCCTGGTGATTTGACAGGGGTGCCGGAGGAATATCACAATCTGCGCACAGTGTTCAGTCGGTCCAGGGCCACCTCTCTTCCTCCACACCGGTCGTATGATTGTAGTATTGATCTCCTTCCGGGAACCACCCCCCCCGGGGTAGACTATACTCTCTGTCGGCTCCCGAACGTAAGGCTCTCGAAGATTATTTGTCTGTAGCTCTTGACGCCGGTACCATAGTCCCCTCCTCCTCTCCCGCCGGAGCGGGGGTTTTTTTTGTCAAGAAGAAGGACGGGTCTCTGCGCCCCTGCATAGATTATCGAGGGCTGAATGACATAACAGTGAAGAATCGTTATCCGCTTCCTCTTATGTCTTCAGCCTTCGAGATCCTGCAGGGAGCCAGGTTTTTTACTAAGTTGGACCTTCGTAACGCTTACCATCTCGTGCGCATCAGGGAGGGGGACGAGTGGAAGACGGCGTTTAACACTCCGTTAGGGCACTTTGAATACCGGGTTCTTCCTTTCGGCCTCGCTAACGCTCCAGCTGTCTTTCAGGCATTAGTCAATGATGTCCTGAGAGACATGCTGAACATCTTTGTTTTCGTTTACCTTGACGATATCCTGATTTTTTCACCGTCACTCCAGATTCATGTTCAGCACGTTCGACGTGTCCTCCAGCGCCTTTTAGAGAATTGTCTTTTTGTGAAGGCTGAGAAGTGCACTTTTCATGCCTCCTCCGTCACATTTCTCGGTTCTGTTATTTCCGCTGAAGGCATTAAGATGGATCCCGCTAAGGTCCAAGCTGTCATTGATTGGCCCGTCCCTAAGTCACGCGTCGAGCTGCAGCGCTTTCTCGGCTTCGCGAACTTCTATCGTCGTTTCATCCGGAATTTCGGTCAGGTGGCAGCTCCTCTCACAGCCCTTACTTCTGTCAAGACGTGCTTTAAGTGGTCCGTTTCCGCCCAGGGAGCTTTTGATCTCCTCAAGAATCGTTTTACATCCGCTCCTATCCTTGTTACACCTGACGTCTCTAGACAGTTCGTTGTCGAGGTTGACGCGTCAGAGGTGGGCGTGGGAGCCATTCTTTCTCAGCGCTCCCTCTCTGACGACAAGGTCCACCCATGCGCGTATTTTTCTCATCGCCTGTCGCCGTCGGAACGTAACTATGATGTGGGTAACCGCGAACTGCTCGCCATCCGGTTAGCCCTAGGCGAATGGCGACAGTGGTTGGAGGGGGCGACCGTTCCTTTTGTCGTTTGGACTGACCATAGGAACCTTGAGTACATCCGTTCTGCCAAACGACTTAATGCGCGTCAGGCGCGTTGGGCGCTGTTTTTCGCTCGTTTCGAGTTCGTGATTTCTTATCGTCCGGGCTCTAAGAACACCAAGCCTGATGCTTTGTCTCGTCTCTTCAGTTCTTCAGTAGCCTCCACTGACCCCGAGGGGATTCTCCCTGAGGGACGTGTTGTCGGGTTGACTGTCTGGGGAATTGAGAGGCAGGTAAAACAAGCGCTCACTCACACTCCGTCGCCGCGCGCTTGTCCTAGGAACCTTCTTTTCGTTCCCGTTCCTACTCGTCTGGCCGTTCTTCAGTGGGCTCACTCTGCCAAGTTAGCCGGCCACCCTGGCGTTCGGGGTACGCTTGCTTCCATTCGCCAGCGTTTTTGGTGGCCCACCCGGGAGCATGACACGCGTCGTTTCGTGGCTGCTTGTTCGGTCTGCGCGCAGACTAAGTCCGGTAACTCTCCTCCTGCCGGCCGTCTCAGGCCGCTTCCTATTCCCTCTCGACCGTGGTCTCACATCGCCTTAGATTTTGTCACCGGACTGCCTTCGTCAGCGGGGAAGACTGTTATTCTTACGGTTGTCGATAGGTTCTCTAAGGCGGCTCATTTCATTCCCCTTGCTAAGCTTCCTTCTGCTAAAGAGACGGCACAAATCATCATCGAGAATGTTTTCAGAATTCATGGCCTTCCGTCAGACGTCGTTTCGGACAGAGGTCCGCAATTCACGTCTCAATTTTGGAGGGAGTTTTGCCGTTTGATTGGGGCTTCCGTCAGTCTCTCTTCCGGCTTTCACCCCCAGTCTAACGGTCAAGCAGAACGGGCCAATCAGACTATTGGTCGCATCTTACGCAGTCTTTCTTTTCGTAACCCTGCGTCTTGGTCAGAACAGCTCCCCTGGGCAGAATACGCCCACAACTCGCTTCCTTCGTCTGCGACCGGGCTATCTCCTTTTCAGAGTAGCCTCGGGTACCAGCCTCCGCTGTTCTCATCTCAGTTCGCCGAGTCCAGCGTCCCCTCCGCTCAGGCTTTTGTCCAACGTTGCGAGCGCACCTGGAAGAGGGTCAGGTCTGCACTTTGCCGTTATAGGACGCAGACTGTGAGGGCTGCTAATAAGCGTAGAACTAAGAGTCCTAGATATTGTCGCGGTCAGAGAGTTTGGCTCTCCACTCAGAACCTTCCCCTTAAGACGGCTTCTCGCAAGTTGACCCCGCGGTTCATTGGTCCGTTCCGTATTTCTCGGGTCATTAATCCTGTCGCAGTTCGACTTCTTCTTCCGCGATACCTTCGTCGCGTCCACCCGGTCTTCCATGTCTCCTGCATCATGCCCGTCCTTCGCGCCCCCGCTCGTCTTCCCCCCCCCCCCCATCCTTGTCGAGGGCGCACCCATCTACAGGGTCCGTAGAATTTTGGACATGCGTCCTCGGGGCCGTGGTCACCAGAACCTCGTAGATTGGGAGGGGTACGGTCCTGAGGAGAGGAGTTGGGTTCCCTCTCGGGACGTGCTGGACCGTGCGCTGATCGAGGATTTCCTCCGTTGCCGCCAGGTTTCCTCCTCGAGTGCGCCAGGAGGCGCTCGGTGAGTGGGGGGGGTACTGTCATGTACTGTCATGTTGTGTCTTGTCTCTGTCCTTTCCCTTCACCCTGTCTCCCTCTGCTGGTCGTTGTTAGGTTACCTTTTCTCCCCCTCTTTCCCCCAGCTGTGCCTTGTCTCCTCCTAACCACCTCGTCACCCCTTTTCCCACCTGTTCCCTTTTTCCCTCTGATTAGTCCCCTATATCTCTCTCTGTTTTTGTTCCTGTCCTTGTCGGATTCTTGTTTGTTGTGTTTCATGCCTGAACCAGACTGTCGTCATGTTTGCTGTAACCTTGTCTTGTCCTGTCGGAATCTGCCGGTCCGTCTGAGCCTACCTATGTTTGGTAATTAAAGAAGCTCTGTTTAAGTTAATTCGCTTTTGGGTCCTCATTCACGCACCGTAACAGAGCTTCTCAGTGACACGAGCCTACCAGACAAGCTAAATCACTTCTATGCTCGCTTCGAGACAAGCAACACTGATGCATGCATGAGAGCATCAGCTGTTCCAGACGACTTTAGGGTGGCAGATTGGCAGGGAGGGTGGCATCAGAATTGCCACCAATGCTCCTTAAAGGACACATCACTGCACTCTACACTCCTCTGCAAACGGGTCATCTCTGTATACCCGTTGCAAGAGATGAGATACCTACTGCAGCCCTCATCCTCCAAAATACAACACCCGTTCTGCCAGTCACATTCTGTTAAAGGTCTACAAAGCACACACATCCCTGGGTTGCTCTTCTTTTCAGTTCTCTGCAGCTAGCAACTGAAACAAGCTGCAAAAAACACTCAAACTGGACAGTTTTATCTCCATCTCTTCATTCAAAGACTCAGTCATGGACACTCTTACTGACAGTTGTGGCTGCTCTGTGTGAAGTATTGTTATCTCTACCTTGCACTATGCTTTGTGCTGCTACCATGTTGTGCTGCTGCCATGTTGTTGCTACCATGTTGTTGTTGTTGTGTTGCTACCATGCTGTGTTGTTTTCTTAGGTCTCTCTTTATGTAGTGTTGTGGTGTCTCTTCGTGATGTGTACTATATTTTTTATTTATAATCCCAGCCCGAAGGAGGCCTTTTGCCTTTTGGTAGGCCGTCATTGTAAATAAGAATTTGTTCTTAACTGACTTGCCTAGTTCAATAAAGGTTCAATAAAATAAATTATTTTGCTGTTTGTTTTGGTTGTTTCTGATTATTTTTTGCCCAATACAAAAATAATGGTAAATAAAGTATTGTGTCATTATGGAGTCACTTTTATTGTAAATAAGAATATATTTTTTCTTAACACTTTCACATTAATGTGGATGCTACCATGATTGTGGATAATCCTGAATGAATCGTGAATAATGATAAATTACACAAGGTCAAAGATCATACCCCAAGACATGATAACCTCCTCTTATTGGTAATGGTGAGAGGTTAGCATCTGTATGATCTTTGACCCTCAGTAACGTTCTTGTTCATCATTATTCACGGTTCATTCAGGATATGGATTCATGTAGCTTTACTTCTACTTCTCTGTATGGATCATGTGAGTTAGTAGTTGACAAGAACATCAGAATGGTCAGAAAGTGCACACGGTACTTACCATACAATTGTGTTGGGGAAAAAATTAAAATGTCTCCTCTAAGTATGTTGACCAGATAAGTTTACTTTGAGAAACATTAGATAAATTCCTCCAAGTTAAGTTATCCCGCAGCTAAATTAATGTCGTATTGGCAAATAAATTATGACTCATTGCCAATGAGTCTTTCAAGCATGAAAGTGGAGGAATTACATTTAGTTCTAATGAAGACTGTACCTAAACTTCACAAGAATATTAGCTGAGGTAAAAATAGACATGGTTATGCGATGATTGTGCAAACCAAAACTAAAACCTACAAACCAATAAGGTACACTAGTGTTGTGACTTGACTTTAACATTAATTTGAAGACTGTTATTCATTTAATTAACTAACTAACTAACTAATGATATAACAATTAACTCATTAGGATCTGGGGCACAACGAGTGTGGTCCTTTAAAGAGTTACCATTTCCCGAATGAAACTCTAAAAGGTCTTTACCTATCACATCTATAAATTGTCAACATATTAATCATAACCTCATATCATATCATAATTCTGAACAGTTGTAACCTCCTTGCATCTGCAAAAACCAGAGCCTTATTTATGATTCAGTACTACACAAATTGGTTTAATTATTTAAATGGGAACACAGGATAAACATACAGACTTTGCATCGGTTATTGACGGGCGACTTAATACGCTGAAAACAGGTCCCTATAGCGGAATGACAACAACATGGCTGCTCTTTCAAGAAGAGATGGAGAGAGAGAGAGAAGGACAGAGACACTTAACATTGGTACCTACAGTAACCATATACTTTGCACACGAACCGCCGCCCGCTTTGAGTAAGAAATCATGAATGTATTTACGTGAAATGCCTGGGTTCGCCAGGGATCTCTCGGTGAACAGGGCTGGCAGCCTTAGAAAAGGAGTTGGGCCTTTTTGCTGCATACCTGTTAGGCTCTGATTGTCCAAAATGTTGTCCTTCTCTGTAGTTGTCCAGTATCAGGTGCCTTGTCGAGTAGTCCTGAACAGAACTACAGAGTTGACCTTCCTTCCATTCACTCTTGATGAAGCTTTTCTTGAAGAGGCTTCTTTGCTATATCGATGGTTTGAGCAGAGTAACAGGATGGTTCTACTTAAATTCGCTTTTGAAGATACTTTACTTAGGATAGCTAAGGGCTTGTAAGTAAGCATTTCACTGTAAGATTTACACCTGTTGTATTCGGCATGTGACAAATGACATTATATTTGATTTAATCAGCCTTACCAGTGATTGTCCGGGAGGAGAGTTTATCGTCTCCACCTGGTGTTGAAGTTCAAACCACTTTAAACGTGCAGCTTCACATCTTTCTGGTCTGATGTGTTTTTTTCTTAACCTATCATTTATACAGTTTGCTCAAAAGGGGAGATTCCGGCAGGCTTGCATGCTCCCTGACCTCACTCCGGGCAGTAACTGCTCACTGTACAAAGTCTATGGAAAACAATTATCTATCTTCACAAAAACACTTTAATAATTGTCCATATTCCATGCACAACGCATAGCATGGAAACTTTGTATATGTAGTGGGTATACTTTCCAAGTTACTGTATGTCCTTTAAAACATTTTTAACCTCTAGTGACTCCCCATCCCGCATGAGGGAGCGTAATCATCGACTGACATTAATTAGCATAACGCAACGGACATAAATATTCCTAGAAAATATTCCTATTCATGAAAATCACAAGTGAAAAATATTGAGACACAGCTAAGCCTTTTGTTAATCACCCTGTCATCTTAATCAAAATATGCTTTACAGCCAAAGCTAGACAAGCATTTGTGTAAGTTTATCGAAAATCGTTTATCGATTTTGTCCAGCAAGCAGCTTGTAACTTGGTCACGGAAATCAGAAAAGCAATCAAATTAAATTGTTTACCTTTGATGAGCTTCGGATGTTTTCACTCACGAGACTCCCAGTTAGATAGCCAATGTTCCTTTTTTCCAAAAATATAATTTTTGTAGGTGAAATAGCTCCGTTTGTTCTTCACGTTTGGCTGAGAAATCACCCGGAAATTGCAATCACGAAAACGCCTAAAAAATATTCAAAATTAGCTCCATAATATCGACAGAAACATGGCAAACGTTGTTTATAATCAATCCTCAAGGTGTTTTTCAAATATCTATTCGATAATATATCCACCGGGACAATTAGTTTTTCAGTAGGACCGATTGGAATAATGGCTACCTCTGTATTTTACACGAGAATCTCTCTGGGAGCATAAAGTGACCACTTGCGCAATGTAGCCGTTTACGGGAATTCTTCAACATAAATGTGTAAAACTACGTCACAATGCTGTAGACCCCTTGGGGAATACGGAGAAAAAGTAATCTGGTTGATAGCCCATTTACTGCTCAACGCAGCGCTTTCAAAACATGAGGCACTTCCGGATTGGATTTTTCTCAGGCTTTTGCCTGCAACATCAGTTCTGTTACTCACAGACAATATTTTTAGAGTGTTTTCTATCCTAAGCTGTCAATTATATGCATATTCTAGCATTTGTCCTGACAAAATATCCCGTTTACTACGGGCACATTATTTTTCCAAAAATGAAAATACTGCCCCCTAGTCACAAAAGGTTAATGACTTCACAATTAACAATTAAAATTACATTATCATTTTATTTGTCACATACACATGGTTAGCAGATGTTAATGCGAGTGTAGCGAAATTCGTGTGTTTCTAGTTTCGACAATGCAGTAATATCCAATCAGTAATCTGACCTAACAATTTCACATCTACCTTATACACACAAGTGTAAAGGAATGAATAAGAATTTGTACATAAAAAATATATGAATGAGTGATGGTATAGAACAACATAGGTAAGATGCAAAGGATGGTATAGAGTACAGTATATACATATGAGATGAGTAATGTAGGATATGTAAACATATAAAAGTGGCATTGTTTAAAGCCGCTAGTGACACTACACCAAGATAGCAAGATGCAGTAGATGGTATAGAGTACAGTATATACAGTGGGGCAAAAAAAGTATTTAGTCAGCCATCAATTGTGCAAGTTCTCCCACTTAAAAAGATGAGAGAGGCCTGTAATTTTCATCATAAGTACACTTCAACTATGACAGACAAAATGAGAAAAAAATATCCAGAAAATCACATTGTAGGATTTTTTATTTATTTATTTGCAAATTATGGTGGAAAATAAGTATTTGGTCAACTACAAGCAAGCAAGATTTCTGGCTCTCACAGACCTGTAACTTCTTCTTTAAGAGGCTCCTCTGTCCTCCACTCGCTACCTGTATTAATGGCACCCATTTGAACTTGTTACTGCTAACATCACTGCTCTAGAGGAGATCTGCATGGAGGAATGGGCCAAAATACCAGAAACAGTGTGTGAAAACCTTGTGAAGACTTACAGAAAACGTTTGACCTCTTGTCATTGTCAACAAAGGGTATATAACAAAGTATAGAGATAAACTTTTTTTATTGACCAAATACTTATTTTCCACCATAATTTGCAAATAAATTCATTAAAAATCCTACAATGCGGACATTGAGCCTGTGCAAGAGAGTCAGTGCAAAAAAAAAAAAAAAAGTTAGGGGATCAATGCAAATAGTGGAGGGTAGCCATTTGATGCACTGTTCAGCAGTCTTATGGCTTTGGGTGGAAGCTGTTCAGGAGCATTTTGTTCCCAGACGTGGTGCTCTGGTTCTGCTTGCCGTGCGGTAGCAGGGAGAGCAGTCTATGACTTGGGTGGCTGACAATTTCTAGGGCCTTCCTCTGACACCCCGCCTGGTATAGAGGTTCTGGATGGCAGGAAGCTCAGCCCCATTGATGTACTGGGCTATAAGCACTACCCTCTGTAGTGCCTTATAGTTGGATGCCGAGCAGTTGCTATACCAAGTGGTGATGCAACCAGTCAAGATGCTCTCGATGGTGCAGCTGTATAACTTTTTGAGGATCTTAGATTCCATGCCACATGTTTTCTGCATACTGAGGGGTAATAGGCATTGTCATACCCTCTTCATGACTGTCTTGGTGTGTTTGGAACTTGAAGCTCTTGACCCGCTCCACTACAGCCCCGTTGATGTGAAGGGGGGCGTGCTCTGCCCTCCTTTTCTTGTAGTCCACGATCAGCTCCTTTGTCTTGCTCACATAGAGAACGAGTTTGTTGTCCTGTCACCACACTGTCAGGTCTCTGACCTCTTCCCTATAGGCTGTCTCATCACCATCAGTAATCAAGCCTACCACCGTCGTGTCGTCTGCAAACTTAATGATGGGGATGCAGTTGTGGGTGAAGAGGGAATACAGAAGGGGACTAAGCACACACCCCAGAGGGGCCCCCGTATTGATGGTCAGCTTGACGGATGTGTTGTTGTTTACTTTCACCACCTGGGGGCAGCATTTTCAGGAAGTCCAGGATCCAGTTGCAGAGGGAGGTGCTTAGTCCCAGGATCCAGTAGCAGACTGGCCACCGAGCACCGGGAGAATTCCCGGTGGACTGGTCAACCTCTAGGCCAGTAGGCAGCCTGCCTTATACATTTTTTACTACTAATAAAAAGTCGGCAGAAGGTTGAGTGGCACAGGCCAACACCCCCTTTCCTCCAGGCCCGTTGGTCTATTCCAAACAAACATCTATGCAACCCTTAGCCCCACCCACTTTGTCTCGCTCACACACACATTAACACTGACAGCTCGAAAACTAGCTACAATAGAAAATGGAAAAGCAAAGTAAAAATGTAAGGGTGGGGATGAAAAGTTAAGAGACAAAAGAGTCAAAAGTCTTCACTCAAATGCAAGTAAATGTAAACAATCAACCAACTTATTTGGTAGTACTAGTACCAGTGCCACCGACGCTAACATCGAAGTGCTAGACCGGCAAGATGAAGATGCCACAACCCGGTTCGCGGGTAAAAGAGTAGACGGAGAGGACAGCGAAGCCAAAGATAGTGCAGCTGAAGCTGTTGATATGTGCCTAAATGTTATATCAGCATTTATGAGTGAAACGTAAATACTTTTGGTCAGCTACTGCTGTGTAAATGTACCAGACAGAAATAATTGAGGTCAAGACGTACAGTAACTGGGTGTTCAAACCGGCTAGCGGAAAAACTCAAATTTGACGCTCTGAATGCCTAGATTTCGCCATCCTGTGGGGATTTAGTGGGAAATTGCAATCACTTGCGTATCGGTGATTTAGTGTTGAATAATTTTACTTAGCTAAAATACAATTTATTTGATTCCGATTGCTTTTTCCTTGTCCATCTAAACGCAAAATTGCATTAGACATATACAAACTTTAAATAGCTCATTTTATTTCATGTCTACACAGCCATTGGTTGCAAATATTATACATATTGTAAAACCAATCAAGTCCTTTCCCTCTCAAATTCTTATTTTGTGCGGGAGAATAGGACTGCAGTGATTTGCTAGCTATGATCCACATTGACACGGTTCCTACCACTTCACCTCTTACTAGACAATGCATTGAAACTCATCATCATGCCAACAGTCCAGTGTGAACGGCAGGTAAAGCCACACAAAAATGTATTGTGTTGTCATTCATTCACTTCATATGAAATAGTGGGGCTGCTGCTGTGTTTTTGTAGTTTTTCAAAATTGGGCCGTCATTAGTTAATTTATATATTAATTTATTCATATCCAGAATGATGGTATGTCCAGTCCTGTTTCAGTGGAAGAGAGCATTGATGTTGATGACAGGCCCAGTCCAGTTTCAGTGGAAGAGATAGTCAGGGAAGGCCAGGATGCCAGACCAATTTTAGATTATTTCAAGAGACCCAAGTTAAATGACATAAAAACATTTTATTGTTTCCACCCTATGCAGGAATAAAAAAAAAACTCTGTGGTACAGAGGGTTTTCTGTTCTGAAGACGGCACCAATCGGAAATGGCTATCAGACAATGAAGAAAGCCATGTGTTATACTTAATTTTGTATGGCATTTGCGAAGCCTACTGACAGCAGTATTTTTATGAGTGGAAAGACGGATTGGAAACATGTTCACCATAGGGTAGAAGAGCATAAGAAGAGCAACATGCACAGAGGGGCTTTCCCTCCCAGAAGTGTCTGGGAAATTGCAGTTGCCTTGGTGCAAGAGTGGGGTAACGTCTCACAGCATGAACTGACAAATCTGGTGCAGTCCATGAGGAGGAGATGCACTGCAGTACTTAGTGCAGCTGGTGGCCACACCAGATACTGACTGTTACTTTGATTTTGACGCCCCCCCCCAGGGACACATTATTACATTTCTGTTAGTCACATGTCTGTGGAACTTGTTCAGTTTATGTCTCAGTTGTTGAATCTTGTTATGTTCATTAAAATATTTACACATGCTAAGTTTCCTGAAAATAAACGCTGTTGACAGGGAGAGGACGTTTATTTTTTTTGCTGAGTTTACAACTCAGAGTTTATGACTCAATACAGGACAGGGATGTTTTCATCATCTAGTCCTCAAGTCGACGCAATGAAAAATCTGACTTCCACAACTGCCTGTCCTCCATTGAGAGATCCAATTTTCTCTTATCTTATATTTCAGTGTAATTTTTTCACTGGTTTTAACAGTACATGAATTGTGTAAAGCTGGTGTGCCCAACCTTCTTTGACATGAGATCTACTTTATCATTTGCCAGCCTGATGACATCTACCAGTCTCTAAATCTAAACCAACCAACAAAATGTTTGAAAAGCAACACACCACACCACACCACACCACCTGCCATTCTGATACCTATTTGATACCCAAATATAATGTGGACCAATGACATTTTTTTCCACAAATTAGTGCAACTAATTTCATTTTCTACCTTAGTGTGACTTTTTACATTGGGTGGAGGCAAGTAGTTTTTCATAGTCAGGGCTGTAGCAGCTTGTTGCAAGTCTCATGCAGGCCAAAGGTGGTCATTAGTCATAGTACAGTAGATCTGTACTTTATTATCTTCATGTGAGAAAATGCAGACTCACAGAGCTAGGTTAATCCAAAAAGGGCTGATAAATTGAGAGCACATATTCTTATGTTGGGATACTCCTCTAGTAGTAGCTCCCAGAACTCTTCCTTCATCTCAGTGGTTGCCCTGGATTTCAGCTGAGTGTCATTTTGTGAGAATTTCAGTTTCTGCTATAGTTGTGTCCAACTGAAAAAGTGATCCCATTTTGGAGGCAACGACTTCCACATTTATGTCTGTGCCAAACGGAAAGCACATATACAGTTGAAGTTGGAAGTTGGAAGTTTACATAAACTTAGGTTGGAGGTATTAAAACTCGTTTTTAAACCACTCCACAAATATCTTGTTAACAAACTATATTTTTTAAAAGTTGCTTAGGACATATACCTTGTCACAGCTCTCTGTATATGAGGACAGAAAACCTCACAAGAAATAGACTACACAAAGTACCTGTTTTATCCAGAATAGCCTACTCTCTCACTTTGACAACTGGGCCTGCAATCCTTTCCCCCTCCTCCGGAAAATACAAATGTTTGCCATTATGAAGAGTTTGCTCAAAAGAAACAAATCTGTATTAGTGACGATACATTTGGCAGCAACCGGGGCTTGATTGTCCAGTGAAAAAGGCTGAGTGTTTATGTGGTGTAAATCTTAAAATTAGCAGCTGACATCTTAAGTGTTTTTTAATTAACGCATATGAGACAGGTTCCATGTACAGCAAAACAGGCAGAGAGGAAGTTTAATTACCTATGGTTATGGACACTTGTGCAACCATCTGTAACAGATGTGAAACGGCTAGCTAGTTAGCGGTGGTGCGCGCTACCGTTTCAATCGGTAACGTCACTTGCTCTGAGACCTTGAAGTAACGTCACTTGCTCTGAGACCTTGAATTAGTGGTTCCCCTTGCTCTGCAAGGGCCGCAGCTTTTGTGGAGCGATGGGTAACGATGCTTCGAAGGTGACTGTTGACGTGTGCAGAGCGTCCCTGGTTCACGCCCAGGTCGGGGCGAGGGGAAGGACGTAAAGTCTATACTGTTACACTTCCATGGCCTGTTCCTGGGACAGTCAACTTACATCTGACAACATCTACATTTTCGACCCCTTGATCAGTTCGCACTCTGAAAGTAAAGAAAACAACTTTTTTGTAGATATGAAAACAATAATTGAGATATGACCGTACAATCTAAAGCAGCAGATGTCATTGTCAGGATACTTCAGTACAGCAAAGAAAGCTTAATTTACACCAGATTGATATTGTGATTGTTCATTAGGTGATGGGAAATATGCAATATGAATACAAACTAATATCCTTGAAAATCCATCTATACCGCCAAAGATGACAATGTTGTATCTTGACAAAAAGCATTAGAATTAAAAGTGAAATGTTTAACCTATTAACATGCTGCATTATTTATGTATTACCAGTTGATGAAGAACAACTCCAATTTCATACGTCATTGAACGTTTGTCTACGAATAATTAAGAATAAAAAAAAGTTTAAATAACTTCTTAGATTTGATGGCGACATTACACATCTTAGTACCTTGTCAATTTATGATTTGTATCATTGTGGACGAGAGACAGGGGAGCAGGAACTGGTTATTTTTGCCGAGCAATGCTACGAAGCTGGATCATTCTGGTAATGATATCTGCACCATCTACATGCTGCAAAGACTCTATACACCATTGTACACGATGGCCCATTGCTTGGAGACTTCCTTTGACCATTCCAAAGCCAACATGGGGCATCCTTGCCTTAATGGCCCTGATTTTCTGATCTAACTCTTCATCTGATATATCAGAATAGCATTGCCTGACAGACATATTGTGTTCTTTCATCCTTCCGTAAAAAAAGGTAACCGTTACTCTGTCATGAAATATGATTATATGTCAACTATGAAATAAAGTTAGTTGAATTCAACTGAAAATGGCGAAAAAAGGCGTTCGTAACGTTGTTGGTTAGCTTGAGAATAATAATTGCATGATTTATCATCCTACGGTATGTGCAGTTGAAGTCGGAAGTTTACATACACTTACATTGGAGTCATTAAAACTCAGTTGTAAACCACTCCACAGATTTCTTGTTAACAAACTATAGTTTTGGCAAGTCGGTTAGGACATCTACATTGTGCATGACCAAGTAATTTTTCCAACAATTGTTTACTTATAATTCCCCGTATCACAATTCCAGTGGATCAGAAGATTACATACACTAAGTTGACTGTGTCTTTAAACTGCTGGGAAATTCCAGAAAACTATGTCATGCTTTAGAAGCTTCTGATAGGCTAATTGACATCATTTGAGTCAATTGGAGGTGTACCTGTGGATGTATTTCAAGGCCTATCTTCAAACTCAGTGCCTCTTTGCCTGACTTCATGATAAAATCAAAAGAAATCAGCCAAGTCCTTAGAAAATAATTGTAGGCCAAAAGTCTGGTTCATCCTTGGGAGCAATTTCCAAACGCCTGACGGTAACACGTTCATCTGTATAAACAATAGTACATAAGTATAAACACCATGGGAACACGCAGCCATCACACCGCTCAGAAAGGAGATGCGTTCTGTCTCCTAGAGATGAACATACTTTGGTGGGAAAAGTGCAAATCAATCCCAGAACAAAAGCAAATGACCCTGTGAAGATGCTGGAGGAAACAGGTACAAACGTATTTATATCCACAGTAAAATGAGTCCTATATCGACATAACCTGAATGGCCACTCAGCAAGGAAGAAGCCACTGCTCCAAAACCTCCATAAAATAGCCAGACTGGTCTGATGGAACAAATATAGAACTGTTTGGACACAATGAGCATCGTTATGTTTGGAGCAAAAAGGGGGATGCTTGCTTGCCGAAGAACACCATCTCAACCGTGCGGTATGGGGGTGGTGGCATCATGTTGTGGAGGTGCTTTGCTGCAGGAGGTACTGGTGCACTTCACAAAATAGATGGCATCATGAGAATGGAAAAGTATGTGGATATATTGAAGTCAGGAAGTTAAAGCTTGGTCGCAAATGGGTCTTCCAAATGGACAATGACCTCAAGCATACTTCCAAAGTTGTGGCAAAATGGATTAAGGACAACAAAGTCAAGGTATTGGAGTGGTCATCACAAAACACTGACCTCAATCCTATTGAACATTTGTGGGCATAACTGAAAAAGCGTGTGCGAGCAAGGAGGCCTACAAACTTGACTCAGTTACACCAGCTCTGTCAGGAGGAATGAGCCATAATTCACCCAACTTATTGTGGGAAGCTTGTAGAAGGCTAACCGAAATGTTTGATTTGACAATCTAAAGGCAATGCTACCAAATACAAATTGAGTGTATGTAAACTTCTGACCCACTGGGAATGTGATGAAAGAAATAAAAGCTGAAATAAATCATTCTCTCTACTATTATTCTGACATTTCACATTCTTAAAATAAAGTGGTGATCCTAACTGACCTAAGACAAATAATTATTATTAGGATTGAATGTCAGGAATAGTTAAAAACTGAGTTTAAATGTATTTGGTTAAAGTGTATGTAAACTTCCGACTTCAACTGTAATTATCTCTGTAATATAGTAGAATGTTATGAACCGACACTGAATCATAGTAGCTAACTACTAGCTATGTTGAAGTTGGACGGAAGAACACCCAATGCTGCTTACCTGAGATGCCATCATCACGCTCCTTCTTAGGTGTCCGCTATGACTTCCTTTGTGTCGGAAAGAAAGGCTGAACAGTATTGGTTGTTGCCAAACTGACACTCAAAAAATGACCAAAATGGAGAGTGGTTGATAGCGAAATTAAATTGGAGTTTTGTTTTCAAATATTTTTTGGCAATTTGCACTCTATCACAAAATATTTGATTGCAATTATATATTTTTTACTTTGAAGCCTTATTTATGATTGAAAATAAAAAACTTTTGCTCACAACAAAAATACATACATTTGTTCCAAGTTGGGGAGGGGGGCTAATAGCTGAGCAATAAAAACATACTAAAGAATAATAATAATAATTTTGCACGCCCAATTTTTCAGTTTTTGATTTGTTAAAAAAGTTTGAAATATCCAAGAAATTTCGTTCCACTTCATGATTGTGTCCCACTTGTTGTTGATTCTTCACAAAAAAATACAGTTTCATATCTTTATGTTTGAAGCCTGAAATGTGGCAAAAGGTCGCAAAGTTCAAGGGGGCCGAATACTTTCGCAAGGCACTGTATCTCAGGTCCCAATGAGCACATCTGGGACCTGTTGAATCGGAGGCTGAGGGCTAGGGCCATTTCCCCCCAGAAATGTCTGGGAACTTACAGGTGCCTTGGTGAAAGAGTGAGGTAATATCTCACAGCAAGAACTGGCAAATCTGGTGCAGTCCATGAGGAGGAGATGCACAGCAGTACTTAGTGCAGCTGGTGGCCCACCAGATACTGACGATCACTTTTGATTTTCTACATTGTAGAATGATAGTGAAGACATCACAACTATGAAATAACACATATAGAATCAGTTAAGAACCAATTATTATTTACAAGGACAGCCTACTCCTTCCTCCCCGTCGGGGAATTAAACCCCCGGTCTCCCCTGTGCCTGCAATATGGAAGACTATCAAATGCTTCTCAAAAATACCCTTTGGTGGTCAAAATAGCAATAACTTTCATTAACAGAAATGGCTGACAATCAGATAACGTGCCTCAGAATGCTGCAGCAGCCCGCACGGTGTGCTGCAGTATGACGCAACTTTTAATGGAGGAACCACTGTACTTCATGATTCCAATTTTAGCTTCAAGGCGGCTGCAATTTGAAAAACCGAAAAGGTGGATTCTGCTGATTTATTGGCACATTTAACCATGTCGCGCGCCTTTGTTGACAAACTCAGTGGATAGTGCTAAAACAAGGATATCATATCTGATTTCTGCCATCTTTATACACAACCGCCATTCTGATGCAATGTGTTTTCCATCATATTACTTTGCTGCCCCCACAAACACACAAAAAGGCAAACTCTTGTTCATTTCTCCCCCTTTCTTTCTCTCTCTCACTTTCTGTTTAAAATGCTATCCCCCAAATGCGAACTATCAACCAGCAGAATTCAGGAATCACATCAGAAAGATCCAAGTGGCAGATAGACACTCTGGGGAGAGAGGTTCTGAAAAAATGGTAATTCACCAGTGTGGATCAAAATGCTGCAACCTGCCACTTTCCATAGCAGCAACTCTCCCCAAGATGGACTTTGAAGTCTCTCAGAAGTGTTAAAGCCCGGTTAATTAGCATAATAGAAATGTTAAAGGGACACCACAAAGACAGGCATCATGAAGATGAAGAAAAAGCTGTTCATGTTGAGAGAGAGAATTCCAGGCCTGGGCATAAAATTTAGTAGTTTATTTGACTTTTCTAATATTTCTTGTTCCATGATGGGCATATGAACATGTAGCCTATACGTAGGGGGATTTACGCACATCCAAAATAGTAACAGTAGCTGGCTAAAATAATCTACAATACACAGATTAAAAGGGGATGTTCGCACACTGTTTTGCTGTTCCCAAATTTGATCTTTTAATAAAGACTTGATGATTTAAGATTTATTTCAAAGAGGTCTGGCGCAAGGTTGGAAAATAGCAGAGTGGCAGTTTTAACAGGTAGAAATTGCACTGGCTTTTCAGCAGCTGAAAATAGAGACCAGAGACAAATAAAGAGAGATATAAACAAATATTTATTTTCAATGTTTTTGGCTATGCAATACTGAGGAATATCCATTACAAACACACCTACGTCTAAACCAAGCTAACCTCGAGACATGGCTGTTTTTATATGTTTCACCACATCAATGGCTGCAGACTCGATAAAGCCTGACAAGTATGCATTCTCTCACAGAATGCAGCCAATTATTTCCTAGCTTTGAAAAAAGTGCAGCAGTGCTCTAACTTTACTTCAAGTTACTCTGCCCCCCTCCCCCCCAAAAAGCATGCTTCTCAGTGTGCGTTTTTCAAAATCCAGTTATTTAATTAATCTAAGCATTGTGCTCTCGTATATTCAACACATTCAAAACAACGTATACCTATTTATCATGTTCCCTTCCTTTTCATTGCTGTAGCTGCCTTGTGGTGGATGCCGGGGAGTGGAATATGCAAGGTTACAGGATATGTAAAAGCCAGCCTGATCACTAGATTTTGTAGGTTTGAAAAGGTCCTTAGAATGTTGATATATGCCTTCCTTGGTGTTCGGAGCCAGAGCGAGCAGCTTAGACAACTGCGCCTTTCTCTGCATTCAAAAAGAAAGCACAAACTCACGATGCTGACACAGAGCATGCTGCTTTGACCACTGCGCCACCACAGTTCACAATGCTCTAGAAAGCAGTGAGAGTACTTTATGATACTTTATGGTAATAGCATGTCATTTTGTATTTTATCACAGCAGCTAAACCAAGGAGGAACAATTAGAGAGGAAAAACAGACTAGCCGTCTTTGTTTCCTCCCTGCAAGGCACATCACAGGCTGACTGCTTTAGTCTGACTAAATGTGGAATTTAAGAGTCTTTAAATGAGAGAGCGGATATGTGTCCTGCTGAAGTGATGCGGTAAATCAGGATTTTGGCACTGAAGCCCTTTACGGGTCAGATGAACTTGTGGATACAATTTTATGTCTGCGTGTAGTTTGAAGGTGCTAACTAGAGTAATCACAATTGGTAACTAGCGTTAGCTCAATGACAGGAATTTTATAGAAACTGCTAGCATGCTAGTAGATACCACAGACTTCCAGTCATTGGGCTCCTGAGTGGTGCAGTGGTCTAAGGCACGGCATCTCAGTGCAAGAGGCGTCACTACATTCCCTGGTTTGAATCCAGGCTGTATCACATCTGGTTGTGATTGGGAGTCCCATAGGGCGGCGCACAATTGGCCCAGGTTTGGCCAGGGTAGGTCGTCATTGTGAATAAGAATTTCTTCTTAACTGACTTGCCTAGTTAAATGAAATAAAAAAAACTTAATTGATACTGGATGCAGAGACATAAAAATGGTTTGTGGGGAAGTAATTGGCTTTGTTGCCAAAATCCCAAGGTATCCCTGTAAATAACTTAATCGTCTTACATTTGTACAGGAAGCAAGCTCGGAATATTGATAATGTTTAAAGTTTTGTGTGCATAAACTTTATGGTACCGTACATACTTGAAAGGTTTTAGGAAGGCACAGTGGAATGTGAGTTAGCTGCAAGTCAAGGGCAATACCCTCCCATGACATCACTTCTAACCAGCTGAATTTTTCCTATTTTTATCACATTAGAGACGAGTTCTCTTTCTTGCTCTCTCTCTCGCTGAGTCTACACTTGACACTTACACTTGACTTCTGCTATCAGAATTAAACAATCACATTGAAAAGACTGGTCTAGATGCACAAAAGTCACAGGGAGGTCTGATTGTGTTCAAATCTGGCTCAGGAGGCTTAGGTGGTGGTCAGAGACGCATTGTGCGGATTTCTCCTCAGTCTGGACACAATCAGGGTACCGAAAGCGCACACAGTGGATGATGTCATCAGCACTCCACCCACAAGTCTCCAGAAAACGTGCGTTTTTGTAGCAAGAGGCACTTTTTAATTGTAATGGAGGAAATACATTCCTAGCATGTGAGCAAAGTGTTTGCTGGCCTCATAAATGCTAACACCTAGCTAATATTTATAATAAGAAAATGTTTTGTTTGGCTATAGTTATGCTAACCTGTTTTGAATCTCTTTAGCTTTGCTTGCTAGCTTGCTGGCTGGCTACAGCAGTTAGCTGGCTAGTTAGCTTCAGTAGTTAACTTTTCCTATCAAGTTGTTGATGTGATATAATATTTTGCCTATTGCACCATTTGCAAAATGAATACTGGCATTTGAATATAGTGCGGGAAAAGGAAAACCGGACACAATGTGGACAAGGTGGACACATTTAAATGTAATTGTAGAGGCATGACGTGTTCCATGTACAGAAGTCCATGATCAGAATTCAAATACTGCATTAAACTGTCAAGTCTAGACATGGCCTTTCTCCCAGGCAAAGATAGTCATCTGGGATTCCTGTGTCGACGGGATCATTCACACCTCCATTTCAGTGACCCGTTCCCAAGCGTAGCCAGCATCAAGAAAAATAGGACAGATGATTGCATGAGATTGCAGCCCGCCTTCCTTAAATGGTTTGGAAGAAATGGCTCCCAACAATTTCAATTTTTCATTGACAGCCAAGTTCACGTCCATCCCCGGCGGCAATACAGAGAAAGCAGTCCGTGATAGAAAGAGAGATTTTAGAAAGGGAGATTTTTTTGTCTCAGTGCTCTGTGAGTGTTTTGAGTCATTTATCAAGTGGATGCCTCAGTATGTTGTTCACATTTGTAATTGATCACTGATCAAGGACAAACCAAAGAACTAAAATGTGGATATCGAAGGCATATTCCACTGTTATGGAATGTTTGCTTTTCCAAGTATAAACAACTCAGACTGTGTAATGAATAATATCTGGATACAAAACACCAATTTAGCTGCAAGTACAGTCAAATTCAACATTCAATATGGTTTGCATTCCATTGCGAATTTTCCTCATGGGCACATACTAACTGCCTTTGAAATGCTCAGTGTTTCACCAGCATATTTTATACCATTCATTTTATGTTTCTCATTCTGGTCAAACATTATTACAAGTTATTCACCCTGGCATTATATAATGGCAGTAGAAATTAATGACATATATACAGCATGCTATGAGTAGCATTTATAGCAACCTCTTGATGGTAGTCCTGTACTGTGATGTTTGATAGAGGGTATAGCAGAGACCTGTGGTACACCACTTTGAGCAAGACAAATTTAAATTAATAAGATTCATTTAGTAACCTCACAGAAGTAAACTTTGCCAGACTGACGTTAACTTATTAACAAAACAACAAACAATTGTAGGCATACAGTAGTAGAAAGGGGAGGAAAAGGGGAGGACGAAGAATAAGGATTGTTGTTTTATATCTCAAACACATTGCCATAAAAATGTAATTATTAAAATAGAAACACTGATGGCAATTTACCATTGCGACTATCATTTGCATTGTGTCAAATTATTATAAATCACTAAATGCTTACTGCTATGACACAAGAGGCACTAGATATATTCCTATGGGATCCAATTACTATACAGATGTAGCATCTTCATTTGAGCAAGTATGCTATAGCAGGAAAATAATACTGCAGCAACAGGAAATATTAATTATTATGTGGATTAATTAATGGAAAGTTTTGTAGGGTTTGATACATTGTACATTAGAGAAAATAAAGTCTAACATTTCATTGTAGAAATTACAAACTCAAGAAGCCTTTTAAAACATCAAATACACTATGTTTCACATTTCCTGGTGATCAAATTAAGAACGTACACCTGTATACAAAATATAATGAAACATTTTACTCCCCTTCGTTAAGCAATGCTTTGAGAACTACATCCACAGGAAGCCCATAGTATATCACAGATGTTTTCACTGTGATTAAAATTCATGAATATTACAGAATCTCTATGGTAACCAGCACATTTCCTTCATGATGAGCCACCTGATAAATGGGATCCCATTTACTAGGACAACAACTAGACTACTAAACAACTTACTCACGGTACATGTGCTGCAGTGAATGTACTTGTGTGTATGTCATTGAGTCTCAAATTGCTGTCAGCGCTATTTTTTCCAGTTCCTAAGGTCGAGCTGGCATGAATTTTTTTTTTTTTTTAAAGTGTATGACCAGCAATCACTCAGTGACCCATCTGGGACAGGAAGAGACCTTACTGGAAGTATTTATTGTTTGGAAGATGGATGGGGTGTCTTTCTAAATGTATGGGAGCTCACGAGCATGGGAGGAAAAATTATATAATATAATGTGTTTATCCTCAGGGAATCCTGACAAATCATATATATTGCCATCCTGACAATAGGTTGATTTATATACACATAACCATAATCTACAGTACATGCGGTTTAGCCTGGTGATATAGTTTTCTGAGATAATTTACTAATGGTAGTAGTCAGAGGTGGGACCAAGTCATTGTTTTACAAGTCACAACTAAGTCCCAAGTCAAGACAGGCAAGTCCGTGTCAAGTCCTAACTTTGATTTTCGAGTCCTAAACAAGTCATAATGTGCTCTTCACCAAATGTAATACCATTTCATATTTTTAACAAGAGTAATAGTTAGTATATTACATTTACTCAAATCATGAATGCATTTAAAAATGTATGTATTACTTTCCAAATAAAGTTTATATTGCCATGGAAATACATGGGTAGCCATAAGAAAGACCCCCCCCCCAATAGCGATCGACTATTGAGGATCGCTATGGGGCACAATCGGGCGATGTAGGCCTGTACACAATCTCCCAACCTTCACACACACACACACACACACACACACACACACACACACAGTAGGCTACAGTAGGCTGCTTTAGGAACAGCGGTAACATCAGGCAGGATTTAGGCCACCAGCAGCCTAACCAGTTGTAGCTCAATCTTGGGTGCAATGATCACGTTCCCGCACTGACTGACTGTGTGGAGGCTCATTGATTTAATGTTACATTAGCCAACATGCTACACTAGCAAAGTTATGAATGATATAGCTGTCGGCTATATTAACCACAACTTACCGTTCTTTGTGCAGCTTCAAATGGCGAACAAAGTTGGAAGTTGTTGCGCCTCCCTCTGTCATTTTCTTCCCGCATGTTTTGCAAGTTGCAATTGTTTTTTTGTTGATACAGTGTAGTCTTTATATCCGAAAATAATGATTTTGGGTATCATCTGAATTCACCCGCCGACGTGCACTGCCACGCACAACTTTTTCTCAGCTGGCACAATTTGATTGGCTGCTGTCCGATTCAAACTGTAATCCGTTAAATGAAGAGTTGATGTGCTGCAGACTTTTTTTAATAGCATCATTTTTAATATTTGGGCTTGGGGAGGGTATCAAGTAAGTTTGAGTCAAAAGGTTAAAGTCAAAGTTGAGGTGCAAGTCATCATATTTGTGACTCGAGTCCAAGTCACGTGTCTCAAGTCCACACCTCTGGTAGTATTTGGTCTAAATCAGTTTACCAAGGTACGGAACATTGTGACTTATCAACTGCACTGACTTCATATCCCTGGCAACTAAAACAACAAAAGCCCGGAGACATATTTGTCAAATAAACATTAACAGACATTTAAATTCACCCCCAACATCCTCTAAATTACCAATAATAATGAATTGCCCTGATTCCTCCTAAGATCTCAGACAAGTAAAAAAAATAAAAAACAGTTTAAGCAGCTGACACAAGACAAGTCACTCGAAATCAACTCACTATGCAAATGAAAATACGATTTATGAGTATCAAAAGAGAGAAATGACAAACCTTAGTATCAGTACCTGAATGTTTCGTAAATGTCTCAACATAAGTAGGAGGTAACATGAGTTTTGTTTATTTACCAAGCATAATATTTAACTTCAACACCTGCAATAATCATGTAATTGAGGTATAAGTATCCCTAGTTTTCCTGGTCAGGTAATTTAGTAATCTCATCATCAACTCCTACGACACAGCTTGGTGATGTGAAAGGACTGGTCTTGTGGATAGTTGTTGGGGTGTGATGCTAGGCTAGATATCTGCCTTATTAGCCTGTGCAGCAGGAGCCCATATCCTTTGAAAGGTGAGGCAAAAGAAGAGGACTGTGGATAGGCTGGTGTGTGACGCTGTTACGCACTCCTCTTGGCAGAGGGAACGCAACACCCTGATACACTCAACTCCCCTTGGAGTGAAAGAGGTATGTGACTGTAGGTGCGGGTAAGAATGACTGAGACGGAGAATTTTACCATTAAACCACATGAATTACAAATTACTACTCATGTAACAACACTAGCTAGCTAATGTTAGCTAGTCAACTAACTTTCTAAATAGCAATTTTCATAAATTTACTTTGACAAACAAATATGCACAAACGTTGGTCTCTACATTAACAAACATATTCTTCTCAATTGTAAATTTTTTCTTGACTCGCTATGACGGTAAAACTACTAACATTTGCTTCCACCATAATGGTTTGTCAGCCATCTCTGCTAAAGAAAGTCACCAGGGACGCGTAGCTCACATCAAATTCGTCATTGGAACCACTCGATATGATTGGTCATATAAATACCTTGGGACCCAAATGCATATTGAGTGCTCTAACTCCCCCATGTGGTGGTCTGGAGAAATGAAGCCGTGACACAGAGTACCTCTAAGTCCCGCGGTGTAAGCTCACAACTTTTAAAGGAGGAACCACATTATACAAGTGGCTCATTGTGTATATTGTTCCAATAAAACACTTGCTGAGTTTTCTAGTTGAGAATGTCTTTAAGCAACTATTTACTTACATCTCTAAGTTGTTTGTGTTTGCTCTGTTCATTATATACATGCTAGAACTAAATAGTTATATTTGGTACATAGTCCCATGAATGCGAATTGTATCAATACCCCATAATAACAAAGCAAAACATATTGCAAAAGTATAAAAATAAAAAAAACTGAAATATTAAATTTACATAAGTATTCAGACACTTTGGCAGCAATAACAGCCTTAAGTCTTCTTGGGTATGATGCTACAAACTTGGCACACCCCTATTTGGGGAGTTTCTCCCATTCTTCTCTGTAGATCCTCTCAAGTTCTGTCAGGTTGGATGGGAAGCTTTGCTGCACAGCTATTTTCAGGTCTCTCCAGAGATGTTTGATCGAGGTCAACTCTGGGCTCTGGCTGGGCCACTCAAGGACATTCTGCGACTTTGCCCGAAGCCGCTCCTGCGTTGTCTTGGCTGTGTGCTTAGGGTTGTTGTCCTTTTGGATGAACCTTCGCCCCAGTCTGAGGTCGTGAGCATTAAGGGGCACGTTTTCATCAAGAATCTCTTTGTACTTTCCTCTGTTCATCTTTCCCTCGATCCTGACTAGTTGCCCAGTTCCTGCCGCTGTAACCCATCCCCACAGCATGATGCTACCACCTCCATTCTTCACTGTAGGGGTGGTGCCAGGTTTACTCCAGATGTGATACTTAGCATTCAGGCAATAGAGTTCAATCTTGGTTTCATCAGACTAGATATTCTTGTTTCTCATGGTCTGCGAGTCCTTTAGGTGCCGTTTGGCAAACTCCCAGCAGGCTGTCACTTGCCTTTTAATAAGAAATGGCTTCCATCTGGCCTGATTGGTGAAGTGCTGCAGACATGGTTGTCTTTCTGGAAGGCTTTCCTATCTACACAGAGGAACTATGGATCTCTGTCAGAGTGACCATTGGGTTCTTGGTCACCTTCCTGAAAAAGGGCCTTCACCCTCAATTGCTCAGTTTGGCCGGGCAGCCAGCTCTAGGAAGAGTCTTGGTGGTTCCAAACTTCTTCCATTGAAGAAAACCACTGTGTTCTTGGGGATCTTCAATTCTGCAGATATTTTTTGGTACCCTTCTCCAGATCTGTACCTCGACACAATCCTGTCTCGGTGCTCTACAGAGAATTATTTCGACCTCAAGGCTTGTTTTTTGCTATGACATGCACTGTCATCTGTGGGACCTTACATAGACAGGTGTGTGTCTTTCCAAATCATGTCCAATCAATTGAATTTACCACAGGTGTACTCCAATCAAGTTGTGAAAACATCTTAAGGATGATGGAAACAGGATGCAATGGAAACAGGATGCACCTGAACTCAATTTTGAGTCTCAAAGCAAAGGCATTTCTGTTTTTATTTTTAATGAATGTCCCTACATTTCTAAAAACCTGTTTTCACTTTGTCATTGTGGGGTATTATGTGTAAGGACAGACGCAGGGAGATGAGAAGCAACTACAGGGAGTGAACATTTAATGTATAATAGACAAGAAACAAACAAGTACAGCGTCCTGACACGAGGAACAAACTGAGGAGCAGACAGATACAGAGGGGCAATGAACAAAGTAATGGTGTCCAGGTGAGTCCAGTATTGCACAGATGCCCGTAATGATGGGCCCCTTGGCGCCCTCGAGCACCAGAAAGGGGGAACGGGAGCAGGTGTGACAATTCTGTGTAGATTGATAAGGAAAAACAATATTTAATCAATTGTAGAATAAGGCTGTAATGTAACAAAATGTGGAAAAGGGGAAGGGGTCTGAATACTTTCCGAATGCACTGTATATAATGTTTCCCAGCATGCACTATTTCAGGCAGATTTTCAGAATTGTTTGTTTTACTGTAAGATCTGTGTTTTTGCAAGTACATTGATTAGTTGCTTAATTTTATGGTACACAAAGATAAATAACAGTTTTGGAGACTATTCCAATATGTTGGATTTATTTCACCCATTACTGAGATGGTTGTTCCAGTTTAGATGATTGATGTAGTCTCAGTATTCAATCTCCCTACCCTGGCAGTCATACTAAAAGCAGGTTTGAGGGGAAGAATAATTCCACATCACTTTGCAAATCAGCATAATTTGCAGCCCTGATGTGGCCTGTAAACCAGGAGATACCTAACACCACTGTGTTAGTGTATAATTAGACCCTCAAAGAAAGACCTTACGATATATTTAATGTATTGCGATTACATTTTAAATACTAATAAGGCGGGTGGAACCATTCATATAGGGTTCTAGAAGGTGGTAAACATTGTTGAAGTGTATAATTGTAATACATACGGTACATGCAGACACAGCATCATTCAAATAATGGCGTTTGATATGACTGAAAAAATTATGTCTCAGAGATTCATAACTGTACCGCATCTTTATTTGCCAAGGAAGAGTACATGATCAGCGAATGTTTTCAATGTACAGGCTACAATGTGGGAAACTCATGCGTGGTATTAACTACAGTACATGTATATAGGACTTGCATTCCTTGGCACAATAAAGTTATCATATTCTACTCTATCCATATGAAACAGTGTACCTTACACCCCTCTCTTCGCCCCTACCTGGGCTTGAACCAGGGACCCTCTGAACACATCGACAACAGCCACCCTCGAAGCATTGCTACACATCGCAGAGCAAGGGGAACAACTACTTCAAGATCTCAGAGCGAGTTACGTCACCAATATAAATGCTATTAGCACGTACCCCGCTAACTAGCTAGCCATTTCACACCGGTTACACATAGGCTTCATTAATGTCACTCAGACTTGAAGTTGATACAACTACTATGATAGCTGAGGTTCATAGAGAGTTCTGAACTAATATTCATAACAACAGTTTTAGGGTCCATACACAAATCGGCTACATACTGTAGCTAGCTACACATCCATAGGCATACAGTTATTTTTATCCTCCACTACACAATAAGCAAGTAAATATTTAGCTATGTTACTTCCGCTGCATTGCAAGGCAAGCTTACACAATTGTACATTCAATTTGCAGTAAATGCTTTAGCTAGCTAGATTCTTTACATCCACTGTTTCACAAGACGACAGCCTGGTTTGCTGGTTTTCTCAGGAGTCCATAAAACATGAAACAACATGAATTACAAATGCATTCTCCCAACACTAGCTAGCTGGCTAATGTTAGCTAGTCAGATAACTTGCTAAATAGCAATTTTTGTAAATTAACTTTATGACAAAAAAATATGCACAAACGTTTGTCTCTACATTAACTAACATATCCCTCTCAATTGTACATTTTGTCAGCCATCTTCACCCAGGGACGGGTGGCTCGTGTCACAATTCATCATATAAAAACCTTGGGACCCAAATGCATAATGAATGCTCTAACTCCCCCTTGTGGTGGTCTGGAACAATGAAGCCGTGATGCTGGGTACCTCTAAGTCCCGAGATGCAAGCTCGCAACTTTTAAAAGAGGAACCACTGTACAGTGCAGTAAAACTGCATAAGTGATGCTCTCCACTTTCTTTTGGACCGAGTTTTGAAATCAGTGGAATTCGAGTATGTGAGCTAAGGAGATGGAGACATGTCCATCCATGCTACATTTTCAGATATTACACGTTTCTAATTTTGACAGAATGTGGCTTTATTTCAAGTTAATGTGTATTGTTACTGTGGTTCGTCCTTTAAAAGTTGCAGCATACTGTGGCGCAGCTTGCATGTTGCCTCAGAATTCTATGGCACGTTATTTAAGTGTGAACCACTGGTACCATTAACTTTGGGCTACAATCCCGTTAGCGGGATGATATGACAACAGCCAGTGAAAGTGCAGGGCGCCAAATTCAAAACAACAGAAATCTCATAATTACCATTCCTCAAACATACATGTATCTTATACCGTTTTAAATGTAGTCTTGTTGTTAATCCCACCACAGTGTCCGATTTCAAATAGGACTTACGGCGAAATATATTATACAAATATACAAACGATTATGTTAGGTCACCACCAAGCCACAGAAAAAGACAGCCATTTTCCCAGCCAAAGAGAGGAGTCACAAAAATATCACAAATAGAGATAAAATGAATCACTAACCTTTGATGCTTCATCAGATGACAATCATATATAATATAAGTTCATATTTATATTAAACAATCAGAGTTTACATTGGCACATTCACTAGTTCTAAAAACATCCAGTGATTTTGCATAGCCACATCAATTCAACAGAAATACTCATTATAAATGTAGATGATAATACACACGGAATTATAGATATACCTGTCCTTAATGCAACCGCTGTGTCAGATTTCAAATAAACTTTACGGAAAAAGCAAACCTTGCAATAATCTGAGACGGCGCTCAGAACAATCAAGTCAAAATAGCCGCCATGTTGTAGTCAACATAAACCATAAATGTCATGCTAAATATTCCCTTACCTTTGATGATCTTCATCAGAATGCACTCCAAGGAATCCCAGGTCCACAATAAATGCTTGATTTGTTCGATAATGTCCGTTATTTATATCCAATTAGCTACTTTTGTTAGCGCGTTAGGTATACATATCCAAACGCTCGTTCTGGTCAGCGTTACGTCGGACAAAAAAATTAAAAAGTTATATTACCGGTCGAAGAATAATTTCAAACTAAGTACAGAATCAATCATTAGGTTGTTTTTATCATTAATCTTCAATAAAGTTCCAACCGGAGTATTCCTTTGTGTCTTCAGGAGCCATGGAACGCAGGTCGCTATCATGTGAAATGCGCATGACCAGAAAATGGATGACTGCCAGACACCTGATTCATTCTGCTGTCATTCAGTCCCACAACTCAGTAGAAGCCTCATTCAAATTTCAATAGACGGTTGACATCTAGTGGAAGCCCTAGGAAGTGCAACATCATTAATATCTCAAGGGGAATTCAATGGGAACTGAGTTGAGTACATACCAACCTCAGATTTCTCACTTCCTGTTCTGGTTTTTGCCTGCCATATGAGTTATGTTCTACTCACAGACATCATTCAAACAGTTTTAGAAACTTCAGAGTGTTTTCTATCCAATACTAATAATAATATGCATATATTAGCAACTGAGACTGAGGAGCAGGCTGTTTACTTTGGGCACCTTATTCATCCAAGCTACTCAATACTGCCCCCCAGCCATAAGAAGTTAATGCTAGTTAGTGCTAGTCTGACCACCATGCATCTTTGAGAAGCATTTTATAGCCTTCAATAGTGGCTGTACTAGAGAATGCAGGCACACGGGAGACCGGGTTCTATTCCCCGACGGCGAGGAAGGAGTAGGCTGTCCTTGTAAATAATATTTTTTTCTTAACTGATTCCATGTGTATTATTGAATAGTTGTGATGTCTTCACGATTATTCAACAAAGAGAAACCTTGGAATGAGTAGGTGTATCCAAACGTTTGACTGATACTTGCTTAATTCATTTGATTAATATTATGGTGTTTCTATTCCCCCCAAAAATGAAAAACCTGGGTTTCTGTTAGGATGGAACAGAAAATATGGAGCTGTCCAACATCACGGTCGGGAGTACAGTACTGGGCTATTTAGCTATGCCTACAGTAGACCAAATATGACGTAACTCTTAACTCTCAATAATTACATTTTGAGGATTGGAGGATTCTAAATTAAAACCAAAAGCCACCTCATGGTATCAGTACAGTTTTGGAAACTTTAGAGTTATTGCTATCCTAATCTGTCAATTATATGCATATTCTATTTTCTGGTCCTGAAAATAGCCCATTTCCTTTGGGAACGTTATTTCTCACAAAAAAAAAAAAAAAAAATTACCCCTAGATTCAACAAGTTAACTTCTTATGATTGCAGGGGAGGTATTGAGTAGCTTGGATGAAAGGTGCCCATATCAAACGGCCTGCTCCTCAGTCATAGTTGCTAATATTTGTATATTATTATTAGTATTGGATAGAAACCACTCTGAAGTTTCTAAAACTGTTTGTATGATGTCTGTGAATATAACAGAACTCATATTGGCAGGCAAAATCCTGAATTGAAATCAAAACAGGAAGTCAGAAATCTGAGCTTGTATGTATTCACCAGGGTCCCCAATGAAATCCCCTTGAGATATGAAATGTTGCACTGCCTAGGGGTTCCACTAGATGTCAACCATCAATTGAAGTAATAATGAGGCTTCTATGTTGTTGTGGGAGTGAATGAGAGCAGAATATATCAGCTGTCCATCAAGCAGCCATTTTGTGATCCCACTTTTTCCTCATGGTAGTCACTTGCGTTCCATTGCTCACGAAGACAAGAAGGAGTACTCCGGTTGGAACTTTATTGAAGCTATATGTTAAAAACGTCCTAATGATTGATTCTGTACTTAGTTTGAAATGTTTCTTCGACCGGTCATATCACTTTTTAAAGTTTTTGTCCGATATAACGCTGACCAGAATTAACGTTTGGATATGTTTTCCAAACTCTCTAACAAAAGAAGGTATTTGGACATAAGTAATGGACATTTTCGAACAAAACAGACATTTATTGTGGACCTGGGATTCCTGGAGTGCTTTCTGATGTAGGAATATTTATCATGTAATTTCTTGTTTATGTTGACGCCATCTTTGCGGCTGTGGTGTTTTTAAATTGAGGTCCGTCCCAGATTATTGCATGCATTTCTTTTTCCGTAAAGTTTTTTTTTAATCTGACACATAACTGACACATATTATCATCTACATTTATGATGAGTATTTCTGTTGAATGATGTGACTATGCGAAATCACTTGATGTTTTTGGAACTGGTGAATCTAACGCACCAATGTAAACTCTGATTTTTTAAATATAAATATGAACTTTATCAAACAAAACATGCATAACATAGTCGTTTGTAGTGCTTTCGCTGAAAATCCTATTTGAAATCAGATACTTTGTTGGGATTAACAACAAAAAAAGATTTAAAATGATATAAGACAAATGTATGTTTTAGGAATTGTAATTATGAGATTTCTGTGGTTTGAATTTTGGCGCCCTCTATTTTCACTGGTAGTTGTCATACCAATCACGGTATCGGGATTGCAGCCATAACAGGTTAACACAGTGTCCAAAGAAGGGCCAGAAGTATACAGAATGGTGTCATCTGCGTAGAGGTGGATCAGAGACTCACCAGCTGCAAGAGCGACATCATTGATGTATACAGAGAAGAGAGTCGGTCCAAGAATTGAACCCTGTGGCTCCCCCATAGAGACTGCCAGAGGTCCGGACAGCAGACCCTCCGATTTTACACACTGAACTCTATCAGAGGAGTAGTTGGTGAACCAGGCGAGGCAATCATTTGAGAAACCAAGGCTGTCGAGTCTGCCAATGAGGATGTGGTGATTGACAGAGTCGAAAGCCTTGGCCAGATCAATGAATACGGCTGCACAGTAATGTTTCTTATCGATGGCGGTTAAGATATCGTTTAGGACCTTGGAGGATAGGCATGCATAGGAACAGAGAGGTTTTAAAATAAGAGGCATTTCCTGATTGGATTTTCCTCAGATTTTCGCCTGCAATATCAGTTCTGTTATACTCACAGACAATATTTTGACAGTTTTGGAAACTTTAGAGTGTTTTCTATCTTAATTAATATATGCATATTCTAGTTCCTGGGGCTGAGAAATAGGCAGTTTCAAATGGATACGTTTTTTAGACAAAAACAAAAATACTGCCCCCTACACGCAAAAGGTTAAATAAATAAGACCTACACCACTTTTAACAGCACATTACTCAACACTAGTGAGACTCATGTCGCATATGGTAGGCCTACAGTATATCGAAAAATTTGACGTGACTCTCCGCCAATAATTACATATAGAGGATTGGAGGATATTTCTGTAATTCAGTAATATTTATTCCCATAGTAATTCGTTATGTATCCATAACTAAATAAACATTGGCATTTTGAAAGAGTATTTTATCATTATTTCAGCATAGATGCCATTATAGTTACGTTGTTTAAGTTTGAACGTGCAGACTGGCACTAAGAACAGAACAGCGTGAACGTTTCCTTAGTCAGCTCCATTATTAGTGGAATGCCCCTTAAAGTGTTGCCAGTGTGTGTCCCGTGCCCTGCACTCGTGCCTTGAACCTTGCTTGCTTTCAGTGGATACAGCTAGACTGCAAGGCAATCCCACTGTGCGCCACTCGGGAGCCATATCGTCCTGCTAATAACAGGGTTAATAATATATCTGTGAGAATATCCAACAGGCTTTTATATAATTCTAAATTAATAATAATAATAATAATTGTTTTCAAATAACGTAAAATGAGTGAGAAAAAGGCTATTCTTGAACATGGGGTGAGCTATTGTTACTAATTTGTAAATACAGCCAGTTTGTTATTTAGAATGACTTATTTCTGTTTTTAGAGGGAGAGTAACCAAAAACCTACAATCATTTCATGGATCTCCCAGTCGAGGGCAGCATGGGTATTGAACCAGCATCTGTAGCAACACAACTTGCACCCACAACTTGCACCCAACAACTTCCACGTGACCGGTCGGGAGTGTTCTACAGTATTACAGTAAGAGTAAAATAAAATAAATACATAAATAAAATAATAAAAACCTTAGTGTAACAACAGTTTTAGTAAGTAATACTGAAGTCATGCACAATTATCAGTTTCTATTTAGGTTTATGTCACCCATTCATTGTCATTAGAGACACAGTAGGACCCAAAAGCATAATCAGTGCTCTAACTCCACCTTGCACTGGACTGGAGCAAAGAAGTGGTAACGCAGGGTATCGTACTAAACCACAAATGACCTCTATGTCCCGCAGCATAATCACAAAACTTTTAGTGGAGCAACCACTGTAGCTAGCTAGCTAACGTTAGCTGGCTGGCTCGCTAGCTAATGTTACAAGTATGATTTTACTATTCACAAGCTAGCCAATGTTAGCCAGTTAGTTTGGGTGCTTGACTGCCATTATGAGTTCAGAACATTCGGATCAACCCTACTCATCTTCCAGTAGTCCGGTGTGTCCGGTGTGCACTCTGAATGCTCTGAGAGCAAAATTCTCTGAATTTCCGAACAGACAATCTGACAGCACAGTTGCAGTCACCAACACTCTGGATAACATAACAGCCTAACCAGCTCTGCTAGGGTGAGTAATGTTCAGTGAGCTATTCTCATTTGTGTCTGGAAGTAGCTAGAAAGTTGCTTGGGTGCTTGACTGCTGTTGTTAGTACAGAAGGCTCGGATCAACCCTTAAAGAGATGGGTGGGGCTAAAGCTTAAGAGGGTGTGAACAATGCTGAATGGATGTAGACAAAGATGGGCTCTCGATTAGCAGTACCAACACATTCAAAGTTTATCCACATTTAACGCAGAATTAGTTCCTCAACTGTAGTGTATGATATACAATTTTGCAGCTCTCAGTCTCTACTTTTATCCAATGTAAATAACACAATATTACATTTTGTAGTGTATGATAAGGCCGATTTTGAGCTGTTCGGTCACAATTTGCAAGAGGCTGAATGTACGTATCTCACACACAGGAGAAAGTACCCGAGCGAACAAAACAGCGCCTGTCTCTACATGTATCTCTAGATGCAGCTCCTGCTTTCTTTGCAAGTTGCGGTAAATCTTTGTGTTTCTAAATCAATAGTTGTTTAGTGGTCAGAAAATGTTGGAAACATTAACTTGCTTGACCATGCTGTAGGTCATGTAACAGTCTGTTACATGTGATATGCCCTGTGCATTAAACTGGACAGAGGTTGCTATCCGGTTTTGTGATAAAACAAAGACGTGGTTGAATTTATTCTGCCACTGTGTCTTTTTGTCTTAAGCATATGAATTAACAGGTCACAAGGCATATGAATTAACAGATTATAGAGCAAACTATGCAATTATCACAACACATAGGTTGTAATATGGCTTTTTTGGAGAGGGAGGGGGATTGGCTTCCCAAGTGATTTTACCCACCTATCGCTTCGGTCCTCCCTGTAAACCTGTGCTTCTTCTCATCTCCTTCTTCTACCAACTCCTTCTCTCTAACTAACCCCTTACACTCCTTCTCCACTTCTTCACCTCTAACTACTTTCCTATTTCCTCCATCCTTCCCTTCATCCCCTTTATCTCCCTTTTCTTACTACCTCCTCCCCCTCCACCCCTCTCTCCCAGCCTTGTTAAACAGAGAACCACATTAGTCTAACTGGGGCCCCCTCTGGGGATAGCAGTCCTGTCAGCCCCAAGGTTTAGTTAATCACTCAACCAACCTCCACGTCCTACGTACAGCTCGGCTCGCTGCTATGTCCCCCGACGCTAATAGAGAGACAACCGTAGGGGAGGAGAGGGGGGAAGAGGGGGAGTGTTTGTTAGGAATGCAGGTATTTCATTAAATGGTCCATTTCAAATCAAAGGATAATTTGTCTCCGTCTTGAGGGCTGGGGTTCTGAGAGGATGGATAGGCCTAGGTTATTGGACTGCAGATTTGCGGTGGCTCAGCAATGCTAAAAGGGTGGAATGTTGACTTTTTTAATTTGTGATGTGATAAATACTGTGTTTAAATAGCATATTTAGACACCAAAATAGGTTTGGGTTTAGTCATTTTGAAATGGATTTCGCTGACTCAATACAGTTAAAATTTGACCTCCATTTGCTGTTTGTTGTATATGCTGTTAAGTTCCAGAGTTGATCAACACTTTTCAACACTGACCCCGAAAGCTACTAAAACAAAAAGAGTTGGATGCGTTCTCATCACAATATATATATTTTTTTATGACTATACAGGTTTCCTAACTTGACATCTTTTATTCTTCAGTACCTCTCTAATTAAGGCTCTACAGTACAAATGTGTTCTTTATCAATTAATAAAAACATGGGACAGGATCAACTCTACATAATGTCGTCTTTGTTGCCGTTCCCTCTGGCAGAAACCTCCATAGGCGTCTCCAGTTCTGACCGAGCCAACCTGTCCCCAGTGTTTATCCCACTGTATCATTAGGCAGCGACTCAGCTCCCTGTTCTAAAATGCCATATATCCACAGTAATGAACAGCTCGGGAGACTAGAGTAGACACTATTCCCAAATTTCACTGCTGTACTACTCTCATTAATCTAAACGCTCCAACTTTGCTGCTCCAGTCCCTCTCCTCATTAGCCGTGGCAGGTATCGGGATGCACATAATGAGGATGTGCCCTAAATCAAGTGGTTGAGGGAGAGAAAGAAAGAGGGAAAGAGATCCATGAGTGAAAACCTATCCTAAATGAGGAAACACCCTGTAGAAAGAGGGCTAGGGGTCAGATACTACAGGGGTGCAAGTGACAAGCATCAAGATTTTTATTCTGTTTGGCAAACCGTAGCAACCCCTTCCAGCGCACCGTGCCAATCAAACATAAATACAGGAGTCCCTGAAAAAAAAATGACAATTTTGAGTGGGGACAAATGAGAGGGTGTTTGTGAATGCCAATAACTCTCAGAAGCTCTGCGAGGCACCCGCTGTACCCACTTCTCGAATGTTTACCTCGCTGAGAAGCATTGTTATACAAAATAAACAATTATTTCTCCTTTATGTTGAGCTTCCTTGCCAGTCCCTCAGTGAGGGAGAGTGAGATTCTACTCTCAAACTATTATTCCACTGCTGCTCATTGGATTAGAGTATGTCCTGTGGTTAATATTACAGAACACCTCTCCTCCCGGTCTTTGTCACAATTAAGGCAATCTCATCCCAGCTCCTCATGTGTCTGAGCACTTCATACACTTCACAGCGAGGGATTTTTGAGAGCCCGGCCTACATAAATGCTTTCACAAATAGATGCACAAACAAGTCATAACACTGTTATGGTTGCTCAGTCTCTACATGTTGCCCCTGCATTAGTTTTCCATGTTAAGTTGAACTGAGGTGTCTGCCTTAATTGCATCTTGCCCTGAAGTGGCGTTTGAGTTGATTTACTAGAACTACGAGTTAAAATTAGAGTAAAAAATGTATTGGGGTTTACATTGATATGTTGGTGCTGGGTTATTAAGTTTGGGCTATGGATATTTGACCCAGCTAGGGGGTTAATTCTTCCGCCATTAGCCCGTTAAGTCCACCAGAATATTTGCAAGTATTCAAGTTCTAGCTAGTGCGACTGAGTGACTGACGAGTGGGAAAAAGCAAATGGTATTTCGACAGACTAAGGGTGTTTTGGCAGGCGTAACTAGGTTGGGCAAGAGGGTGCACTGTGATGTTGAGAAAAAGGTGGACAAGGGAGAGGGAAAGAAAAGGAAGCACATGTCTGGAGAAATAACAGAGATAGTGTTTTTGTCTCGCCCACAGTTTTTCCTGGAGTAATGTAAGGTATTTCACCTTCCTGTTTTCACTGTCCCATTTAAATACTGCTCCAGCCATGCAACTACTCTAAGATTTGACACCACTTTGAAATTGGTACTGAAGGGAAAGCAACACAGTATTCACAAAACCATGGTACAGGTGGGCCCTGGCATGGGTTCATCACTGTAACAAACAGTAGTAGAGCTTTTCACAAGGAAATAACACACAATAGTAGTTACCCCATAAAAAAAGAAAATAATTGTGTTTTAACAGTAACTTTAGAACCAAACAACATTGATAGAAGTAGTGCCTGGACCTGGATGTTCTTACTACTTAACACACTTATTATGGACATGATTTTTTATCTTTCAAGAAAAGTCACCAATCAATGTTAGTAATTGGAGAGCTAATGGAAAGTAGATTCCTTTGAAATGCTACTCCTAAACAATGTCAAACGAGTGTCAAACGAGGTAAGGAACATAAATCAGAATTCCCCTCATCTCTGCTTCATTATCAAATGCATCTCATGTATTTCAGAGCTATGCACAAATCTGACAATTTGGAGAAAAGCCTTGCCTTTTCTAATCCAGTGGAAATGTTGATTGATTGAAAGTTGGATGAGTTGCAGAGTTGAGCCAAGTGAAAGGTGAATTTGAATTTGGCAGACCAATTTTTATGGGCTCCCTTTTCACAATTGCACTCTTAGGATGTTAATGTAACTTTCAGACAGAATTACCCCTTTATGTGTTCTGATCCCGGCACTCCATTAATTTAGTTGTATTGCCAGTAAATTAGTTTCACTTAGCCCCTCTGGCAGAGAAACCTAAAGAGTATAAATATAATTAATACACCTAAACATTTGTACTCAAAATATCCCCTTCCCGAAAATGCATGCTTCTGGCAAACAGGTGGGGCAAACCTTTGGCCAATTTGCCACACATTTGCATCAAGCTCATATTTTTAAATGCAAACAATTCTGGGAAACCTGTGGTGAACATTCTGTTTGCTGCAAACTTAGTATGAATATGCAAATTCGATCAGGTTTTTGGCTACTGTGTGTTAAACCAAATTTAAATGTATCTACATAAACCAAATCGCATAACTTTAAATTAACTTACTTCACAGAGAAAAAAATGAAGTACACTAAATGTAGAAATATGTTGTGTTCAATGTCTAATAGATAACCATAGATGCAATACAACATCTGCAAAGACCGGAAATTTCCCAAATTGTTTATTTAATATTTTCTTGTAGCTAAAACATTTACAAGAGAGAAATCTGAATACTATGGGGATGTTGACCTTAGGATGTTTAATGGGACAACTACAGATGTCACACCCTGACCATAGTTTACTTTGTATATTTCTATGTTTTGGTTGGTCAGGGTGTGAGCTGAGTGGGCATTCTATGTTTCATTGTCTAGTTTGTCTATTTCTATGTCTGGCCTGATATGGTTCTCAATCAGAGGCAGGTGTTAGTCATTGTCTCTGATTGGGAACCATATTTAGGTAGCCTGGGTTTCACTGTGTGTTTGTGGGTGATTGTTCCTGTCTCTGTGTTTTCACCAGATAGGGCTGTTTCGGTTTTCGTTACGTTCATTTCGTTCTTTGTTTTTGTAGTGTTTGTATCGATTCGTGTTTTACGTTTGTTTATTAAACATGGATCGCAATCTACACGCCGCATTTTGGTCCGACTCTCCTTCACATACAGAAAACCGTGACAGAATCACCCACCACAAAAGGACCAAGCAGCGTGTCAACAGGCAGGAGCAGCCCAAAGAGGAGATGCGTAATAAGGATTTCTTCACATGGGAGGAAATCCTCGACGGGAGAGGACCCTGGGCTAAACCAGGGGAGTGTAGCCGCCCAAAGGTGCAGCAGGAGAAGAGGCAACAGGAGCAGCCCAAAGAGGAGTACAGTATGGACTATACTTCTTGGGAGGAGATAGACAGGTGGGCGGTTGACCCAGGGAGAGTGCCGGAGCCCGCCTGGGATTCGATGGAGCAGTGCGCGGAAGGTTATCGGAGAATGGAGTTGGCGACGCAAGCACGGCGGCACGGACGGAAGCCCGGGAGTCAGCCCCAAAAATGTATTGGGGGGGGGGCTCACAGGGAGTATGGCTATGCCAGGTAGGAGACCTGCGCAAACTCCCTGTGCTTACCAGGGGCTAGAGAGACCGGGCAGGCACCGTGTTATGCAGTGGTGCACGGTGTCCCCAGTGCGGGATAGCCCGGTATATTCCAGCTCCACGTATCTGCCGGGCTAGATTGAGCGTGGAGCCAAATGCCATGAAGCCGGTTCTACGCAGCTGGTCTCCAGTGCGTCTCCTTGGGCCGGCTTACATGGCACCAGCCTTGCGCACGGTGTCTCCGGTTCGCCTGCATTGCCCAGTGCGGGCTATTCCACCTCGCCGCACTGGCAGGGCGACCGGGACCATTCAACCGGGGAAGGTTGGGCAGGCTCGGTGCTCAAGAGCTCCAGTGCGCCTGCACGGTCCGGTCTTTCCAGTACCACCTCCACACCCCAGCCCTCCGGTAGCAGCTCCCCGCACCAGGCTTCCTGTGCGTGTCCTCGGCCCAGTACCACCAGTGCCAGCACCACGCATCAGGCCTACAGTGCGCCTCGCCTGTCCAGCGCTGCCAGAGCCTTCCTCCTCTCCAGCGCTGTCGGAGTCTCCCGCCTATCTAGCGCTGTTAGAGCCTTCCTCCTCTACAGCGCTGCCGGAGTCTCCCGCCTGTTCAGAACTGCCAGTCTGCAAGGAGCTGCCAGTCTGCAAGGAGCTGCCAGTCTGCAAGGAGCTGCCAGTCTGCATAGAGCTGCCAGTCTGCAAGGAGCCGCCAGAGCTGCCAGTCTGCAAGGAGCCGCCAGAGCTGCCAGTCTGCAAGGAGCCGCCAGAGCTGCCAGTCTGCAAGGAGCCGCCAGAGCTGCCAGTCTGCAAGGAGTCGCCAGAGCTGCCAGTCTGCAAGGAGTCGCCAGAGCTGCCAGTCTGCAAGGAGTCGCCAGAGCTGCCAGTCTGCAAGGAGCCGCCAGAGCTGCCAGTCTGCAAGGAGCTGCCAGTCTGCAAGGAGCCGCCAGAGCTGCCAGTCTGCAAGGAGCCGCCAGAGCTGCCAGTCTGCAAGGAGCTGCCAGTCTGCAAGGAGCCGCCAGAGCTGCCAGTCTGCATGGAGCCGCCAGGAATGCCAGTCTGCAAGGAGCCACCAGGGCCGCCAGTCTGCATGGAGCAGTCAGGGCCGCCAGTCAGCATGGAGCAGCCAGAGCCGCCAGTCAGCATGGAGCAGCCAGAGCAGCCAGTCAGCATGGAGCAGCCAGTCAGCATAGAGCAGCCAGTCAGCATGGAGCAGCCAGAGCTGCCAGTCAGCATGGAGCAGCCAGTCAGCATGGAGCAGCCAGAGCAGCCAGTCAGCATGGAGCTTCCAGATCTGCCAGTCAGCCATTCTTCCAGATCTGCCTGTCAGCCAGATCTGCCAGTCAGCCAGACTCTTCCAGATCTGCCAGACTCTTCCAGATCTGCCAGTCAGCCAGACTCTTCCAGATCTGCCAGTCAACCAGACTCTTCCAGATCTGCCAGTCAACCAGACTCTTCCAGATCTGCCAGTCAGCCAGGGGCCGCCAGTCAGCCAGGAGCTTCCGCCCCTCTGTCCAGAGCTTCCGCCCCTCTGTCCCGAGCTGCCGCCCCTCTGTCCATTGAGAAGAGTTGCCATGGTGAGGAGGCCACGGAAGAGGACAAGGTGGGGGAAGACTAAGGTGAAGTGGGGGCCACGTCCAGCACCAGAGCCGCCACCGCGGACAGATGCCCACCCAGACCCTCCTCTATAGGTTCTGGTTTTGCGGCCGGAGTCCGCACCTTGGGGGGGGGTACTGTCACACCCTGACCATAGTTTATTTTGTATATTTCTATGTTTTGGTTGGTCAGGGTGTGAGCTGAGTGGGCATTCTATGTTTCATTGTCTAGTTTGTCTATTTCTATGTCTGGCCTGATATGGTTCTCAATCAGAGGCAGGTGTTAGTCATTGTCTCTGATTGGGAACCATATTTAGGTAGCCTGTGTGTTTGATTGTTCCTGTCTCTGTGTTTTCACCAGATAGGGCTGTTTCGGTTTTCGTTACGTTCATTATGTTCTTTGTTTTTGTAGTGTTTGTATCGATTTGTGTTTTACGTTTGTTTATTAAACATGGATTGCAATCTACACGCCGCATTTTGGTCCGACTCTCCTTCACATACAGAAAACCGTGACAACAGAATTATTTACATGAACTAAATGATAACTGAGCAAAGCCTTTTATCCGCAAAAAGTATGTTTGCTGGAAACATCTATGGTGGGATATTGTTTTATGCAGATTTTAGAATTTTCGCTTGAAAATCTGTCATGAATTAGATGGAAATCTTGCTAATCTCTTGGAGGGTGCAGTTATGCGTAACAGATTTTGGAATGCTGTTCCTTTCATTCAAGGTTTACAAAATACTATTATCTCCCTATGCCTATCCACTATTTAAACTCACAGGCTGCAAGTCATTGAAGGACTTTCTAGTCTCATTGAAGCTGGGTTGGAATGTCTTCCTGCCGATATTGTAGACTGGTGATGGGAGGACCACTGGCAGAAGTATTAAAGTGATGTCACCTTCTGTGTCTAGAGATAATAATCTTTAGTGAATAACTTGATTGTTTCAGGTAAAAAAAAGACTATCATCTGAGGCACCCCCAGCAGGGTCATATCAAACTATACCTACACTTCAAAGCGAAGATATTGGGACTGTTTCTCTCTGGGCTGGCGAAGCAAAGTTTTTTTTTTTTTGTTCTTGAAGACCGCAATCCAGTTATTAGTTTCAGCAGTCCGGGTTTAAAATGTAGAAGTCTTGTGCAATCTGTAGTTAAGCAGACAATTATTATTTCTTTACATTTTATTTTACTTTGTAAAAAAAAAAAAAAAAATACATTGACGTAAATAGACAACTTAACATTTACTTAACATATCACACTTGCTCAGATCCACGTTCCCACCGTATTCACACCCAATGCTGTTTCTAATGCTTGTGAGACTTCAAATTGTGTTATGTTGTAGACAGAGAAACAATTACCTTTCCATTGCAGTTAAAGCTGGCTAACACCTAACTCTTGAAGTCCTCCTGACTTTAGAGTCTGGAATGTCTCTTTTATGTTGTCAGCACAATGCGTCAAAAATGAATGGGGCTGTGCTTTTACGGGTTGGCTCTCTGAGTCTTTCTCACTCAAACACCCACAGCCCCTGAGCGCCGCCCCCTTCTATTACAATGGTTGGATTTTCAAATCCAAAAAATGAGAGGTCTCAACCCCGAGGAAAAATCAAACACTTTAGAGAACCAATCAAAACCTGTTGCACAATTTATTTGCAAATATTGCATTAAAACCTGTTAAGGATATGGCAGACATACGCCCCCTTTGGAGAGATTGGGTACCCCTAGTAAACTGGAAAAAAAATCTGTCAAAAATTGCTAATATATGCAAATAAAAATTATTATTGGATAGAAAACACTCTAAAGATTCTAAAACCGTTGGAATTATGTCTGTAAGTATAGCAGAACCCACAGGGCAGGCATTCTTCCAAACTAGTTTTTGTGGCCATGAAAGTTGGAGCAACTTTGACGTCATGGCCCCCACCCTTCCCAACCAGTTATGATTCTGGGGACACTTTCTATCTCTTCCACTAGATGTCCTATTTCATTAGAGCTTTGAATCGTTCAAATCCCGCCAGAATTGACCCTATGGGAGTGAAATTAGTGCGTGCCACGAGAGAATAGGCTGTGCGTATGGGCGCGAATTGGTCCCAGCCATTCCTTTGTTCCAGCACTCAAGAGAAGAGCAGACGATGGCTGATTGAATTGAAGTTTGTTTTGCGTGTCTAAAACATCATAAAGCTTGCTTCTGCACTTAGTTTGACCTGTTTAGTCGACATATAATATGTAATTTTGAAGTTTTGATGCGCAACTTTTCCGGACCAGAGGACGTTTTGGGTGCATTTCAGCTGATGTTATTAGCAGTAGCTAATACAAAGACGCAAGACTTGAAACCAAACGATGTATTGGGTAAGTATGAAGCCTTCCAGAACATTCTGAACGAAGACCATCGAAGGTAAGGGAATATTTATGCTTAAATCTGTGTTTCTGTTGACTCCAACATTACGTGGAAATGTAGCTTGGAACTGAGCGCTGTCTCAGCATATGGAATAGTGTGCGATTTCTGTAACGTTAAAAATAAATCTAACACAGCGGTTGCATAAAGAAGCAGTGTATCTTTCTAACTATATGTAGAACATGTATATTTAGTCAAAGTTTATGATGTCTATTTACGTTATCTTGCCGCGCTACATAGATTTCCTGCGGGCATTTTTGAGTAATTTCTGAAGGTGAACTCACTGTAAATGGACATTTATGGATATAAATGGCATATTATTGAAAAAAAAAAATGTACTGTGTAATATGTCATATTACTGTCATCTGATGAAGATTTTCAAAAGGTTAGTGAGCGATTTATTTTTTAATCCTGCGTTTGTTGATTGCATGTTTTGGCTATTGAAATGAGCTGTGTCTGGTGGTGGTTTTACATATATATGTGCTATGTTTTCGCCGTAAAACATTTTAGAAATCTGACTTGCTGGCTAGATGAACAAGGTGTTTATCTTTCATTTGAGCTATTGGACTTGTTAATGTGTGGAGGTTAAATATTTTTAAGAATATTTTTGCGTTCCATGCGCCACCGTTTCAGCTGAACGTGGGAGGGTTGATTCCCAATTGGGAACCAGTATCGTAGACAGGTTAACAGTCTCCTTTCCAGACCAGTGTGATCACAGCTCTCCTTGCTGTGTGGGTCACGTCAGCCAGTCTAGTGAATCACAGCAAATAGAATCATATTCAAGTCTAATGTTTTTGTAAAATATGTAACTCACAATGCCTGGAGTATCCAGCAGATGCGCATAACAAATAACAATATATTTTTTTAAATACACAACAAATCTTTCAACATGTACCTGGCTACGTCACTCCTGCTCAAGCTTGGTGTGTCCCTTTGTGGGTCCACAATCCTGTGTGTTACGAGGACCCCCCCCCCCCCCATGTATAAAAAAGTAGCATTTACAGAACAATAACTGCGTGTAAGGCTTTTATGTTCTTCTTTAACTTCAGGCTATAGTCGAGTTGTCCAAAAGCAAGAGCGTTTCCTGGTCCATCTCTTCCCCTTCAAAAGAGAGGGTAAAATGGAGTACCTAATCAGTTGCACAACTTCCGCATTTAACCCAAACGATCTCAATCAGAGAGGTGTGGAGGGCTGACTTAATCGACACCACATTTCTAAATTAAATACTTTGAAAGAAGGGTTGATAAGCCAGGCCATATGGTTGAACAAAGGCAAGGGACTGAGGGAAGAGCAAAATGAATAGGGGTGGCAGTAGCTTCAAGGTTAGAAAGGCATGCCGATATTCTAACCCCTGAGCAGCTTGCTGGGAAATCTGCAGGACGTGATCCGTCAGCCAGTGGGTTACCAGCTACAATATGTCTATACACTACCTACTGCTGTTGTGCCCTTGAGCAAGGCACTTTACCCCTAAGTGCACATGAGCTGCCTGTGATGTGTATGTAGTGTGTCAGGTTGGTCACTGTGACAGAATATTTGTACAAATGAACAATACAGCAAGTATGGTAAAATGTCCAGACTATCTATGGTAGCTGTGTATTTAATGTACACTAACTACCACTCGAGTTTGGGGTCACTTAGAAATGTCCTTGTTTTTTAAAGAAAAGCACATTTTTTGTCCATTAAAATAGCAGTGTAGACATTGATAATGTTGTAAATGACTAGTGTAGCTGAAAATGTATTATTTGTAATGGAATATCTACATAGGCGTACAGAGGCCCAATATCAGCAACCATCACTCCTGTGTTACAATGGCACGTTGTGTTAGCTAATCCAAGTTTATAATTTTAAAAGGCTAATTGATCATTAGAAAGCCCTTTTGCAATTATGTTAGCACAGCTGAAAACTGTTGTCCTGATTGAAGAAGCAATAAAACTGGCCTTCTTTAGACTAGTTGAGTATCTGGAGCATCAGCATGTGTGGGTTCGATTACAGGCTCAAAATGGCCAGAAAAAAATACCTTTCTTTTGAAACTCATCAGTCTATTCTTGTTCTGAGAAATGAAGGCTATTCCATGAGAGAAATTACCAATAAACTGAACATCTCTTACAACGCAGTGTACTACTCCCTTCATAGAACGATGCAAATGGGCTCTAACCAGAATAGAAAGAGTGGGTGGCCCCGGTGCACAACTGAGCAAGAGGACAAGGCCATTAGAGTATCTAGTTTGAAAAACAGAAGCCTCACAAGTCCTCAACTGGCAGCTTTATTAAATAGTACCCGCAAAACACCAGTCTCAACGTCAACAGTGAAGAGGTGATTCTGAGATACTGGCCTTCTAGGCAGAGTTCCTCTGTCCAGTGTCTGTGTTCTTTTGCCCATCTTAATATTGTATTTTTATTGGCCAGTCTGAGATATGGCTTTTTCTCTGCAACTCTGCCTAGAAGGCCAGCATCCCAGAGTCACCTCTTCACTGTTGACGTTGAGATTGGTGTTTTGGGGGTACTATTTAATGAAGCTGCCTGTTGAGGACTTGTGAGGCGTCTGTTTCTCAAACGAGACACTCTAATGTACTTGTCCTCTTGCTCATTGGCCTTGACCTAGGCATTTAAGTACAGAAATAAAGGAATGTTAGAAACTAACTTGGCTACATCAAACTTAAGGTCAACTCTAACGTTAGCTAGCTTACAGAATTTGCATCTATCCTCCACATCCAAACAAGTCTGACTAAAGCTGCCACTGTCAAAAACCATTTAAAACCAGTACAGTAATGCTGACGAACTCAATGAATCCCCATGCAAGTTGAGATAAGCCTGCTACATAGCTTGGTTAAATGAACCCAGATGGAGAATAAGTAAAATCTAGATATAGTAACGTAGCAAGCTAACCAGCTAATTTAGCTAACGAGTGAAACAGTGTCCGATACAGTCCAGAAGAAGTGTCAGACTAAACTAGCTAAGTTAGCTAGCTACCGTTACAGACACTGACATAGTTAACTAGCCAAATGTCAACAAAAAAAACGTACATTTAGCTAGTTATATTCCGTGTAAACACTTCAGTAAGCTAGCGTCACGAGCATGGTCATGCATTTACTTACCTTATCAATCTTGAAGATGATATAATGTAAACTCACCCCATTCCGTACAACGAGGCTACAAAGAAAACTAATGGGAGTGTAGTGACTGTGTTGACTTCAAAATCGGGGGTGTGAACTAGGTTTCTATTCAAGCGTTGATCGACATGGTAATGGCTCTATAGTATTGGAGAAAAGTTGAAAAAATGGACCCTCCGTTACATCTTGACGTGTCATGTCGTAACGTACAGCACGCATAAAGCAACTATTTCCGTCTTACAATCTCTCTCCACCAGGTGTAGCACTTCTCTCATTATTTAAAAACAAGAAATGGACAGTGACGGGGGTAAGGGGGGATACCTAGTCATTTTTTTTGTCATCATTGCATGCGATCATCATTCTCAAAGCCGCTGTTTACTTCTAAGGTCACTTTAGCACCGCCCTAAAAACTTGATTCAAATTCGACACAAACCTTCAAATAGGTATGTAATGACACATTATATAAACTCTTTATAGTGTTTTCTTTACATTTTAGAGGCGATGAGGTGGACAGATCGAGTGAAAAAGCAATTTTCCCCCACGACATCTGTCCTTCTCACTATCACGCATTAGTTTCGCTTCCCCATCTGCCATTTTTTTTAAAGACCCGACGGGGCTCATTGCCTGCTTGAATTATGCAGAAACGGGCAGTGTTTAGGTAATGTAATTGAATTTGTTGGAAAGGGGATAAATTGTGCTTTACAATGGTATTGACATTACAATTGATCTGGAAGTATTACGTTTTTGGGGCGCTAAAATAAGGGCAATATGACCAAGGCGATGTACGAGTTTACGTTACTCATTTATCACTCAAAAAAGTGTTATGAGTGAGTGCACCTCAAACATATTTCCAGGGTGTTGATGCATCATCCTCCCAATACAGCCTCTTCAACATCACGGGTAGGGGAAGGGTATCCATCTGCAAAAGGGATGTTTTGCTCTGATGTCAAATCAACTGTTGCTAGCTACCTGCATCAACCTACCTTAGCTGTTGTGCTAACTAACATGCTACTGAACCGTGACGCTAGCATATTGGTATTAAAAGACAGCAACATATTCACATAAAAATTGTGTTTAGGCAAATCATTAGTTAGATAGCAGAAATATGATAGCTAATGTTAGCTAACTAAGCACTAGCCAGTCAGTCAGTGGAGCTGACAGATTGAAACTGGTATCAACAAAATGTGTTTCACGCTATCCCATAAAACATGACATTGCTAACTATTTAAAAGTTTATTTGGAAGTTTAATTCATAAATTAGACACTCACCAGACAACTTTGGTAGGTAGCTAGGTTTTCCATTTTCGAACAGATGTTTCCAATCGCCTTGATTGATCATCAACGGTTACTGGCCTTAAAACTTGTTACCACAAATTGAAATTGAATCATGAGAGAATTGTCTGCAAGAAAAAAACCTCTGGCAAACATTTTTCCCACTAGTGTCAATACATATTATTGTTGCCAAATGTTTGCTGCAGATTCAACACTAGTGGCAAACTTTTGGTTATATTTTGTGGCACACTATTTAGTTTGCAGCAACTAATTTATTTTTGTAAGGGGAGTCAGATGTGTTAAAGCATTACAGTAGCTCTTCGGCAGGAGGTTTGGCCACCTCTGTTTTCTATTTATTATTTCCCTCCTTCTTCCTTTTATGTGTCTGAGCTAATGCTGTAGAATGTTTGTCTCATTGCCTACAGTTGTCATTCTGAGTGATGGAGGAAGAGCTCAGCTAGGGTTGGTAGATTTAAACCAGGATGTAAACACTTGACTCCCATCAGGCCCGCTGTTGGGATAACCAAAAGCTTTCTCTCTCTGAGGCCTCTCAGCTGAATACCTTTATTCCAGGACCTAGAGTAAAACATACAAGTCTACAGATTACAAGAGACTACCAGCTAGTGAGAAAAACACCTGAGATAATGAGCTTTGATACGCTGCCTGTCTCTCTTCCTCCAGCCGCCATCCATCAATGGAAATGAAAGAGACAGAGAGAGGGCCAAAGCTGGGTTATTCTCAGTTTGTCACTGTAAACTAGATTTCACAGACCTGGCTGACCTTTGGTGAACCAATTTTCGGCGCAGTGTAGCCTGCTGCTGCCCTGCCAACTATGCAAACCACTGGAATGAGTGATGGGATTTATTTAGGGATAGCCATGTCTCACTAATAGCCAAACATAACATATACCTGCACCCACCTATCAATGTAATTGAATCAAACACAATTAATAGTCCTTCAACTCACATTTCAAGTGTATCCATGCCACTTTTGTTTTACTGTTATCTCATCAGACATTCCAATTAAGCTCAGTGTTTTCTTTTTCTGAACTGGATTTGCACCTAATATTCCTTAGATTCATACCTTGTGCTCCCCAGCATTCTAAAAAGGTACTAAATATTGACAGCCAGAATGAAGAGAATAAAGTATATCAATAACTAATAAATGCCCCCACTCTGGCCATCATAAATTATAGAAAACTTTCCAAGCTGCCTCTCTTAGTATTTTACACTTTTTTCTCACACAATGCATTGGCTGGATTGTTTTCAAGGATATCCAAGGGATAAAGTCATTAGTCTAAGAACAAGTCACCTGGTGTTTAATGGCAAACACTGGAGCAAGTGGTGCTCTAGGGTTTGTTGTGACTTTAATGTATTAGACTGTTGTCTGGCAATGTAGCCTTGTCTAAATCTTTTACACAGATTAATTGTAAAGATTCACATAAGGCAACATTTCATGGAATATCTGTCCTGGTCCTAAAATATGGGATAAGAAATCCTCTCGATGCGCTAAATGAATGAATGGAACATCTTAATGATATTTTCTGTGGTTTGCATGAAGCTTGTCCTCCTTAGAGAGGAGATTAAGATTTAAATATAATCTTAACTGACACACTTCCATTTAACACTGTCATTTAGTGAATTGGTACTAATTGATAGGATCTGGGACCAACTAACAGTACTAGTATGTCTAATTTTGTTCAATTTGCATCAAATATGTTATCATCTAGATTAATGAACTAAAGATCAAATATAAATATGAGGTGGATTTAAGTAATATATTATGTCTGAGAAAATTAGACACTAGATGGAGTATCTACACTATTTACAGACAGGACATAAAAATGACTTTTATTTAGTGAATGAACAAATTCAGAATGTTATACAGCATATGGACATTGCTTAGTAACTGTTCACAAACAACTGCAGTATAAAAAATTAAATGACATGTAACATAACATACTAGCCACTGCATTTGTGGTGTTTTATTTCTGTACGTCTGAAGTACTGTAACTCCAATTTGTGGGAATTTAAACATATGAAAAAAAAAGTTAAACAAGGAACAGTTGATTTCCATATTAACTCATGAAGCTCTGAACATGGGGTGGGGTAGGATTAAACTGAAGAGTGTGAGTATAAAAACATGGGTTGTGTTTAATAACAAAGTGAAGGACCTAAAGCCATGCTGGTGTCAAACCAAACACACTGTCGAGATAACACTTCATTATCAGCAAAAGCATCACATTGTAAGTGATTGAGATCTGTGCAATTTAAGGATGTCAGGACATGGGCAACATATCAGTGATGATACATCTTTTGATATCGATAATGGTCAGAAAGTCTGAGTTTTATTGTTATTATGTAAAAAGGCAAAGTGAACATGATGAAGCCCCCTGTTATATGTGTCTATGACACAACACATTTCCAGAAAGTTATAATTTTACATTAATCCAAATGCATATCTCTTGAGATCATAACCAAAATGTCCCTCAGTGCCTTCCAAAACTGCTCTTAACTGTAATCAGGTCAGTGTGATAGCAGCACAAGCATCTGCATATCTGGACACTGGCACCTTATTAGCTACATAATTTGGTTGTTTCGTATTCCATGGAATTAGGCTGTTTGGCAGAGAAAGCCTGCAACGCTGCCTGTATTCGGACAACATCTGTGGTGGATAATTTGAGGCGGTGGCGCAGGAGACAGGAGAACAGGTCCAGGAGCTGAGGTCCGGGAGGGGACAGTCTGTTGACCCGGTCCCTGATCTCCAGCAGCTGCAGCAGGGCTGAGTCCTGCGATCCCTGAGTGTACGGGTAGTCCAGCTGCAGAATCAGGTCCTGGATCGCTTCTGGGTCAAAATGCATACTATAGCCGAACACCTGGATGCTATTTATTTTCATGTAGCCCAGGTTCTTACCGGGCTCCAGAAACTCGAAAGGTTCGTAGTACACCGAGCCGTTCCCTTGGGGCAATGGAGCCCTGATCCTGCTCCGCAGGTAGAAGTGGACAGTCTCAAAAAACGTTTTCCACTTGTTACCCAAAGTCAATGTCCAGTTGTAACAGTCCAGGGGAATGTTTAGTTTAGTCCTCTCCCAATCAGGATAGCTGTTCTGGTCTATGGGCATGCTCCAGCTCTCAGAGTGACTTCCCCCGAAGGGGTTGATGTAGACAGACAGCACTGGTTCCAGGGAGCTGTTCCTAGTTAGGCAGATCTGCAGGGTCATCCCCAGGAGCATGTGGACGTGGTTGGACTTGTACTTGTTGCTCTTCAATGTCAACAGCATCCTCTTCCTCCACGATGGGTCAAACCAGTTGTTGAGTCGGACGTCGTTGCTGACGAAGATCCCATGGATGCTAATACGGCTGTCTTTCTTCTGCAGCAGGTATCTCAGCTCCAGGTCCTGCAGGTCTGTCTCGAAGCTGATGTAGTGGTCCGTGGAGTCTGGGACCTCATTGCGGCAGACCCCCTGGCTGAGCATGTACCCGGGGTTGCAGCTGGCACAGCGGGAGCGGTTGTCATAGGAGCAAGAGGCGCAGAAAGAGGCATCGCCCACAGTGCAAGGGATGACACCCTGGCAGGACGGATGGTCGTAGGGGCAAGAGCAGCTCCTTGTCTCCTCCAGGTAGGAACCTATGTAGTTGTTCTCACTGCAGTACATGATGGACAGGATGTAGTTCAGCCAGTAGCTGAAGGACCTGCAAAACACACTCAAACACAAATACAGATCACCTTCCAGACAGTATATTATTATTTTATTTTTAGGGAAATGCACTTAGTATGGCCATACACTGTATAGTGCACTTTGCAGTTCTGGGAATACTATCTGCACTATGATATCAGGTTCACTAGAATAACCACATATTCCCCAATAAATAGTTTAATCTCCCATAGGTTCATGTCATCATATAGCTGTATTTTCCTGAAGAAATAACAATATATAAATTATCCCCCTGTAGTATTTATGTCTGGCCATGTCAGTGGGTTGTCAAAGAGTGTTAACTTTATATGTACGCAAGCAGGGTGTCACGGTATTTTCCCAACCCCACATGAGACATAAAAAATGATAAATGCAGTATCTATGTAGGTACAGTACCAGTCAAAAGTTTGGACACACATACTCATTCAAGGGTTTTTCTTTTTTTTACTATTTTCTACATTGTAGAAAATAGGATGTATGCAATAGTCATGCCCCTTTAAAAAAATGCAGGATTAAGGGCAGAGCGAACCCTTTGTTTACTGAGGAATTTAGTAAAACCATAAGGGAATGAAATGCAATGTGGGCTAAAGCAAGAGGGTCTGGTTCGGCGAATGATTGGATGGCTTTTCAGCGTCTTCGAAATATGGGTGTGGCTATGATCCGAAAATTGAAAGCAGATCACTACCCAAAATCTACTTCGGATAATTTCAATAATCCATCCAAATTTTGACAAGTAGTGAAAGGTTTGTATTGCAAAACGATACAAAGCTTCCCAAATAAATGTTGGTAGACACACAGATTGTAACTGAGAGAACCTCCATTCTGAAAACCTTAAATCAACATTTTCTAGATGCAGGCAGTTTATTTGAAAAAGTCAAAGGTATAACTGAGCCCCGTATGAATTTACCTGACACCCCTGTGCACTCCTTCGCCAGGTTCTCCTTTTCATCCTTCTCTGTTTCAGAAGTGTGTAAAGCCCCGAAAGAAATTGATAGAAAAAAAATCCCCTGGCCCTCATGTTCTAGACCCCCGTTTCCTACACCTAGCTGCAGACATCATTGCTCCCCCTTAACATGTATCCTTAACCTTACACTTGACATTAAGGAAATCCCCAAGTTAGTGCATCTGCTCTTGTACTGCCTCTCCTGAAAGGTGGAGATCCTTTGTAATTTACCATATCGAAATTGTCAGTACTGTCAAAGGTACCTGAGTTGTTAGTTAGTAGGCAGCTGAAAACAACATCTGAAATGGAATGCAATCAGGCTTTAGGTCTGGCCACAGCACTGTTTCAGCAACATTGAATGTTTTAAATGACATCCACTGTGCTCTTGACAAGAAGTTACATTGTGTGTCTGTCTTTATTGATTGTCAAAGGCATTTGACACCGTGGACCATGCTGTGTTAGTGCAAAGGATAAAATGTTGTGGAATTACAGGTCATGTTCTAGATTGGTTTATAAATGACCTATCAAATCGTACACAATGTGTAATGGTGGATGGTTGAAAATCTGAGTACATAGTGGTGTGCTCAGATGTTATGCAAGGTTCTATTTTGGGCCCAATGTTATTCATTTTGTATATCAACAACATTGTGGATCATATTGAAACAGCAGATTTTCAATTTTATGCAGATGATACTGTTCTTTATTCAAGTAGTAGTAGTTTATCTTTAGCTTTTGAAAATGCCCAAAGAGCATTTAACATCATACAACATAATGTATGATTTGAAGCTGGTTCTGAATTTGGGTAAAACAAAATGCATGGTATTTTCAAATGCCGGGCATGTTACTAATCATGTCATTGCTACATTGGCTGGACATACTATAGAGCAAGTCAAAGTGTAAAAATAATTAGGTGTGTGGGTTGATGACAAGCTGAGCTTCATTGTTTATGTGGAGAACTTGATAAGGAAGCTCAAGCTGAGAATAGGTTTTTATTATCAGCATGAGGCTTGTTTTTCTTTGGAGGCCAGGAAGGAGCTGGTACGATGTACATCACTGGCGGTATCAGATTTTAGTGATGTTATTTATACAGTTCAATTCGGAAGTTTACATACACCTTAGCTAAATACATTTAAACTCAGTTTTCTCAATTTCTGACATTTAATCCTAGTAAAAATTCCCTGTCTTAGGTCAGTTACGGTCACCATATGCAAAATAAGTATATGCATATTCTAGTTTCTGGGCCTAAGAAATAGGCAGTTTTATTCTTTATTTTTTATTTGTATTCTTTTTTCTTTTTTTTAAGAATTTGAAATGTCAGAAAAATGCTTGAGAATTCTTTATTTCAGCTTTTATTCCTTTCATCACATTCCCAGTGGGTCAGAAGTTTACATACACATAATTAGTATTTGGTAGGATTGCCTTTAAATTGTTTAACCTGTTGAGTGTAGGGGGCAGTATTTAGATTTTTTTAAATTAAAAACGTACCCATTTGAAACTGCCTATTTCTCAGGCCCAGAAACTAGAATATGCATGTACTTGTCAGATTAGGATAGAAAACACTCTAAAGTTTCCAAAACTGTCAAAATATTTGGTGTGTGGGTTGATGACAAGCTGAGCTTCATTGTTTATGTGGAGAACTTGATAAGGAAGCTCAAGCTGAGAATAGGTTTTTATTATCGGCATGAGGCTTGCTTTTTTTTGGAGGCCAAGAAGGAGCTGGTACGACGTACATTCCTACTGGTGGTATCAGATTTTAGTGATGTTATTTATACAGTTCAAGTCGGAAGTTTACATACACCTTAGCTAACTACATTTAAACTCAGTTTTCACAATTTCTGACATTTAATCCTAGTAAAAATTCCCTGTTTTATTCTTTATTTCAGCTTTTATTCCTTTCATCACATTCCCAGTGGGTCAGAAGTTTACATACACATAATTAGTATTTGGTAGCATTGCCTTTAAATTGTTTAACCTGTTGAGTGTAGGGGGCAGTATTTAGATTTTTTGGGGATGAAAAACGTACCCATTTGAAACTGCCTATTTCTCAGGCCCAGAAACTAGAATATGCATATACTTGTCAGATTGGGATAGAAAACACTCTAAAGTTTCTAAAACTGTCAAAATATTGTCTGTGAGTATAACAGAACTGATATTGCAGACGAAAACCTGAGGAAAATCAAACCAGGAAGTGCTGCTTTTCCTGAAAGCTCTCTGTTCCATTGGATGCCTTGCCTCCATTTAAAGGGATATCAAGCAGATTCCTTTTCCTATGGCTTCCCCAAGGTGTCAACAGTCTTTACACATAGTTTTAGGCATTTTGAAAAATGAGCGAGAAAGATAACATCGCGTCAGTGGATAGCTGGGTGTTCGCATGAGTTTTGCATGCGCAACAGAGTGGTGCAGCATTGTCTCTCCCTCTCCTATTGAAAAAGCGATAGTCCCGGTTGATATATTATTGATTATATATTTTAAAAACAACCTGAGGATTGATTATAAAAAACTTGACATGTTTCTGTGCAAATTACGGATACTATTTGGAATTATCCTCTGCGATGTCGTGACCGCTCGAGCCTGTGGATTTCTAAACATAACATGCCAAACAAATGATGGTATTTTGGATATAAAAATAATCTTTATGGAACAAAAGGAAAATTTATTGTGTAACTGGGAGTCTCGTGAGTGAAAACATCCGAAGATCATGAAAGGAAAGCGATTCATTTTATTGCTTTTCTGATTTTCGTGACCAAGCTACTTTGATGATAGGTGTTCATGATGTTTTGTCTAGTGATTGATAAACTCACACAAACGCTTGGATTGCTTTCGCTGTAAAGCATATTTTCACAATCTGACACGACAGGTGGATTAACAAAGAGTTAAGCTGTGTTATGCTATATTGCATTTGTGATTTCATGAAAATTTAAAATGTTTAGTAATTTTATTTGAATTTGGCGCACTACAATTCAGCGGGTGTTGATGTAAATGATCCCGCTAACAGGATGGGGTGCGTCACTTGCTCGCACACGCATTTTCAGTTCTGCCCACAAATTGTCAATATGATTGAGGTCAGGGCTTTGTGAAGGCCACTCCAATACCTTGACTTTGTTGTCCTAGAACCAGTTTGCCACAACTTTGTAAGTATGCTTTGGGTCATTGTCCATTTGGAAGACCCATTTGCGACCAAGCTTTAACTTCCTGACGGATGTCTTGAGATGTTGATTCAATATATCCACATAATTTTCCAGCCTCACGATGCCATCTATTTTGTGAAGTACACAAGTCCCTCCTGCAGCAAAGCACCCCACAACATGATGCTGTCACCCCAGTGCTTCACTGTTGGGATGGTGTTCTTCGGCTTGCAAGCCTCTCCCTCCAAACATAACGATGGTCATTATAGCCAAACAGTTCTATTTTTGTTTCCTCAGACTAGAGGACATTTCTCCAAAAAGTACGATCTTTGTCCCCATGTGCAGTTGCAAACCGTAGTCTGGTTTATTTATGGCGGTGTTGGAGCAGTGGCTTCTTTCTTTCTGAGTGGCCTTTCAGGTTATGTCGATATAGGTCTCGTTTTACTGTGGATATAGATACTTTTGTACCTGTTTCCTCCAGCATCTACACAAGGCCACTTGCTGTTGTTCTAGGATTGATTTGTACTTTTCACACCAAAGTACGTTCATCTCTAGGAGACAGAACGCATCTCCTTTCTGAGCCGGTTTGATAGCTTCATGGTCCCATGGTGTTTATACTTGCATACTATTGTTTGTACAGAGAACGTGGTACCTTCAGGCATTTGGAAAGTGCTCCCAAGGATGAACCAGGCTTGTGGAGATCTACAATTTTTTCTGAGATATTGGCTGATTTCTTTTGATTTTCCCATGATGTCAAGCAAAGAGGCACTGAGTTTGAAGGTAGGCCTTGAAATACATCCACAGGTACACCTCCCATTGACTCAAATCATGTCAATTAGCCTATCAGAAGGTCCTAAAACCATGACATAATTTTCTGGAATTTTCCAAGATGTTTAAAGGCACAGTCAACTAAGTGTATGTAAACTTCTGACCCACTGGAATTGTGATTCAGTGAATTATAAGTGAAATAATCAGTCTGTAAACAATTGTGGAAATATTACTTGTGTCATGCACAAAGTAGATGTCCTAACTGACTTTTCAAAACTATAGTTTGTTAACAAGAAATTTGTGTAGTGGTTGAAAAACTAGTTTTCATGACTCCAACCTAAGTGCATGGAAACGTCCGACTTCAACTGTAATTGTTTTAATGTATTTGTGTCTGTAGTTTTGTTTAAAGTTGCATTAGTGTATGTAAGTTGTTTTGTCTGAAACGTTGTTCCCACTGCTGCTACTGGACCAGGTCTCTCCTGAAAAATAGATGTTCTCAATGACAAAAACCTGTATTAATAAAGGTTAAATATACCTATTTAAAAAATTGTGAAGAAATCCAAATGATGAAATAGCACATATGTGGCTATGCCAAGGGAAAGTATTCACCTCCCTTGGCATTCTTTTCTATTTTGTTATCTTACAACCTGGAATTACATTTTTATGGCTGCAGGGGCAGTATTGAGTAGCTTGGATGAAAAGGTGCCGATTGTAAACGGCCAGCTCCTCAGTCCCAGATACTAATATATGCATATTATTATTAGTAGTATTGGATAGAAAACACTCTGACGTTTCTAAAACTTTTTGAATTATGTCTGTCAGGATAACAGATCTCATATTGCATGCAAAACCCTGAGAAATTCCACTTCCTGTTTGTATTTTTTCTGGGGGTGGCAGATTTTCAACCAAGCTCTCCTTGAAATTACAGCGAGATAAGGATGAATTCTCACTTCCTACGCCTTACACTAGATTTCAACAGTCAATAGAACTTTGTCTGATGACTCTAATGTGAAGGGGGGTCGAATGAGACAGGAAATAGTCACCACTGCCACGACTTGACCATGCTTTCACTATGCGCGTTGACAGGGGAAGGACCTGCGTTCCACCGGTCATCTGAAGTCATTCTAATTCTCCGGGTGGAATGTTATTCAAGATATATGTAAACAACATTCTAAAGATTGATTCAGGACATCGTTTGACATGTTTCTACTGACTGTTACGAAACTTTTGGACATTTTGTCAAGTTAAAGTGGACGCGCTTTGTGACTTTGGAATTGTTTACCAAACGCGCTAACCAAAGTAACTAATTGGACATAAATAACGGACATTTTCGAACAAATCAAGCATTTATTGTGGACCTGGGATTCCTAGGACTGCATTCTGATGAAGTTCATCAAAGGTAAGGAAACATTTATCATGTATTTTCTGGTTTCTGTTGACTCCAACATGGCGGCTAATTTGGCTTCTGTTCTGAGCTCTGTGTCAGATAATTGCATGGGTTGCTTTTTCCGTAAACTTTTTTTAAAGGTCTGACACAGCGGTTGCATTAAGGAGAGGTATATCTATAATTCCATGTGTATAACTTGTATTATTATCCACATGTATGATGAGTATTTCTGTTGAAACGATGTGGCTATGCAAAATCACTTTAATGTTTTTGGAACTAGTGAATCTAATAGGCCAATGTAAACTCAGATTTTTTTTATATAAATATGAACTTTATCAAACAAAACATGCATGTATTGTGTATGTCCTATGAGTGTCATCTGATGAAGATAGTTCCAGGTTAGTGATTCATTTTCTCTATTTCTGCTTTTTGTGAAATCTATATTTTGCTGGAAAATGGCTGTGTTTATTATGGTTTGGTGGAGAACTAACATAATTGTTTGTAGTGCTTTTGCTGAAAAGCATATTTGAAATCAGACACGTCGGTGGGATTAACAACGAGAATAGCTTTAAAATGGTATGAGACACATGTATGTTTGAGGAATGTTAATTATGAGATTGTTGATGTTTTGAAAATGACGCCCTACACTTTGACTGGCTGTTGTCAAATCGCTTCCGTTAACGGGATTGCAGCCACAAGAAGTTAAAGTAGATTTTTGGGGCCACCTTTTGCAGCAACTACAGCTGCAAGTCTCTTGGTGTATGTCTCTATAAGCTTGGCACATCTAGCCACTGGGATTTTTGCCCATTCTTCAGGGCAAAACTGCTCCAGTTCATTCAAGTTGGATGGGTTCTGCTGGTGTACAGCAATCTTTAAGTCATACCACAGATTCTCAATTGGATTGAGGTCTGGGCTTTGAGTAGGTCATTCAATACATTTAAATGTTTTCCCTTAAACCACTTGAGTATGGCTTTAGCAGCATGATTAGGGTTAGTGTCCTGCTGGAAGGTGATCCTCGGTCCCAGTCTCAAATCTTTGCAAGACAAACAGGTTTCCCTCAAGATTTTTTCTGTATTTAGCGCCATCCATCATTACTTCAATTCTGACCATGAAAAATCCCCATAGCATGATGCTGCCACCACCATGCTTCACTGTGGGTATGGTGTTCAAGGTGATGGGTTTGTGCCAGACATAGCATTTTCCTCGATTATCAAAAAGCTCAATTTCAGTCTCATCTGACCAGAGTACCTTCTTCCATATGTTTGGGGAGTCCCACATGCCTTTTCGCGAACCCCAAACGCGTTTGCTTATTTTCTTCTTTAAGCAATGGCTTTTTTCTGGTTACTCTTCTGTAAAGCCCAGCTCTGTGGATTGTACAGCTTAAAGTGGTCCTATGGACAGATACTCCCATCTCCGCTGTGGAGCTTTGCAGCTCCTTCAGCTTTATCTTTGTTGCCGCTCTGATAAATGACCTCCTTGCCTGGTCCATGAGTTTTGTTGGACGGCCCTCTCTTGGCAGGTTTGTTGTGGAGCCATATTCTTAAATTTTTTTAATATTGGATTTAATGGTGCTCCGTGGGATGTTCAAAGTTTCTGATATTTCTTTATAACCCAATCCTGTTCTGTACTTCTCCACAACTTTGTCCCTGACCTGTTTGGAGAGCTCCTTGGTCTTCATGGTGCCACTTGCTTGGTGATGCCCCTTGTTTAGTGGTGTTGCTGACTCTGGGGCCTTTCAGAACAGGTGTACTGTATATATACTGAGATCATGTGACAGATCATGTGACACACATATTGCACCCAGGTGAACTAATTATGTGACTTCTGAAGGTAATTGGTTGCACCAGATCTTATTTAGGGGCTTCATAGCAAAGGGGGTGAATACATATGCACACACCACTTTTCAGTTTTACATTCTTTAGACATTTTTGAAACAAGGTGATTTTTTAATTTCACTTCACCAATTTGAACTTTTTTCTGTATGTCCATTACATGGAATAAAAATAAAAATACATTTAAATTACAGGTTGTAATGCAACAAAATAAGAAAATGCAAAGGGGGATGAAGACTTTTGCAAGACACTGTAATTATGTAGTAACCAAAAAAGTGTTAAACAAATCAAAATATATATTTTATATTTGAGATTCTTCAAAGTAGCCACCATTCAGCTTGATGACAGCTTTGCACACTCTTGGCATTCTTTCAACCAGCTTCATGAGGTGGTCACCTGGAATGCATTTAAATTATTAACAGGTGTACCTTTTATTAAAATTTAATTTGTGGAATTTCTTTCCTTCTAAATGCGTTTGAGCCAGTCAGTTGTGTTGTGACAAAGTAGGGGTGGTATACAGAAGCTAGCCCTATTTGGTAAAACACCAAGTCCATATTATGGCAAGAGCAGCTCAAATAAGCAAAGAGAAACAACAGTCCATCATTACTTTGAAAGTTTTGATGTCTTCACTATTATTTCGACAATGTAGAAAATAGTAAACATAAAGAAAAGCCCTTGAATGAGTAGGTGTGTCCAAACTTTTGACTGGTACTGCATATGTAACTCATGAAAATATATGAGAGTGGAAAAGTAGAAAATAAAAAATATATTTTAAAGTTCAGCTTCATATATCCCCATTGAGATCGTGTTTGTGCCTCGACCTAGGTTGGGCAAAACTAAACATGGCGGTGTTCGCCTTAGCAATCTCACTAGAATAAAGACCTCCTCCACTCCTGACATGATTGAAAGAGATTGTGATGCCTCACATCTCAAAGTAGGGCTACTTAATAATGTGTTAAAGTTAAATATTTGTAAAGAATATTTTTTGAATTTCCCAACCTTTTCAGCTGAATGGGAGGGGTGTCCCCTTTGGGGGACTCCTAGCCATAATTAATGTTAGATCCCTCACTTCCAAGGCAGTTATAGTCAATGAACTAATCACTGATCATAATCTTGATGTGAATGGCCTGACTGAAACATGGCTCAAGCCTGATTAATTTATTGTGTTAAATGAGGCCTCACCTCCTGGTGACACTAGTGACCATATCCCCCACGTATCCCGCAAAGGTGGAGGTGTTGCTAACATTTACGATAGCAAATTTCAATTTACAAAACAAATCAACGTTTTCGTCTTTTGAGCTTCTAGTCATGAAATCTATGCAGCCTACTCAATCACTTTTTATAGCTACTGTTTACAGGCCTCCTGGGCCATATACAGCGTTCCTCATTGAGTTCCCCGAATTCCTATCGGACCTTGTCCTAGTCATAGCAGATAATATTCACATTTTTGGTGACTTTAATATTCACATGGAAAAGTCCACAGACCCACTGCCAAAGGCTTTCGGAGCAATCATCGACTCAGTGGATTTTGTCCAACATGTCTAAGGACCTACTCACTGCCAAGGTCATACTCTGGACCTAGTTTTGTCCCATGAAATAAATGTTGTGGATCTTAATGTTTTTCCTCATAATCCTGGACTATCGGACCACCATTTTATTACGTTTGCAATCGCAACAAATAATCTGCTCAGACCCCAACCAAGGAGCATCAAAAGTTGTGCTATAAATTCTCAGACAACCCAAAGATTCCTCGATGCCCTTCCAGACTCCCTCTGCCTACCCAAGGACATCAGAGGACAAAAATCAGTTAACCACCTACCCGAGGAACTCAATTTAACCTTGCGCAATACCCTAGATGCAGTTGCACCCCTAAAAACTAAAAACATTTGTCATTAGAAACTAGCTCCCTGGTATACAGAAAATAAATAAAAAATATTCGATTCAATTTTTTTCTACTGGGCCTGGTGTTGTCACCCACATGGGTAGTGTTGCCAAGAGAGATGAGGTGAGAGAGGAGGTGGGTGGCAACTGAAGAGGTGTTACATGTAGCTGTCGGTCTGTCAGCGCTTTACACAAACACCTAATGCCAGAGACCGGAAATGTTACTTTGTCTCTGCTCTGTCACACAATTCTCTGTGACTAACTGGATTTACTTTATAAATTGCCTCCATGAAACAATAGGGGGGAATCAACAATAGGTTGAGAAGAAAACCTAGAATGGAAATGGAAGGGGCAGGAAGCAGCTTGTATTGTTATACTGAAACCCATTCAGACAAATATGTCAGACTTGAACAAGATCACTTCTGTGTTACAGCCACAATAGCAGTAATACTAGGAGACCTAGTTTTCTGTGACAGTATTTTCACAGCTTATGAGAATCAAATGGCCATGTCACAACCCTTTTATTTATTTATAGAGTATCAATCTAACTACCGTTTTCTCTTCATGTATGAAGAAAATACATTCTCCATAAACTAGGACAAGTAAACAGGACACACCATTAAAATAAAGGCTTTCACAGTATATCTAATGTATGAAATAGTTTCCTATTAATTAATCAGTTCTCTATGATTGTTAACAAAGAAATACGTGCTGATTTTGCCAAGTGAAACCATTTCTAAAACACATTTAGAAGAAAATGAAGAGAAAAAAATTACAAGCACAGCAGTTTTACCCGACAAGCGGGTTGGTGAAATTGGAGCAGCTATCCAATGTTCTGATTGATTGCCTTTGAACTATTTTGAACATAAGAAACAGAAAACACCAGTGCAGAACTGTCAAAGCAGTATGCAGAGTACTGTACATAATTTATCTCCCCTCACCTATTAACAGTGTGTAGGTCTGAACATGAACATGGGGACATGAGGCAGCCATTTCCGACTGGGACATTCACAAAACACCAGAGTGTATTCAGGCACAAAGGGGATACTCAAGTGGATTTCTTAGATAGACTGGATGTTTTACTTTCACGTCACTTAGCATACAATCTTATCCAGAGCAACTTTCAGGAGCAATTAGGCTTATGTACCTTGCTCAAGGGCACATCAACAGATTTTTCACGTGTTGAACAATTGTCCTTTTTTTTTTATTACAAATAATACACACCTCTCCTACTCTGGAGGGTGGGATGAACTTAAATTAATCTTGGTCCTTCGCGATTTCATATTTTTCCCCCATTTAAAATCCTTGTGTCATTGCACTTCTGGTAAATATAGAAAATACTAAATAAATAAAAAACAGATAATACTAATAGTTAGCATAGACTGATGGATTTAGAACCATAAAAGACAATACCTGAGGTCCCACTGCAGACAATACATAATATACAACTAGTCATACATATTATACATGATACAGTATATACACAATCATACTTTTTTTTCATATCCTCAAGCTCACAAATAGCTGTGTAGAAAGTGTATTTATGTAATTCACTCATAGTTTTTGTGTAGTCCTACACCTGTAGGTGCCTGACCTTGAATATCTACAGTCACTCAATAGCCAGAGATGTGGATCTCATTACATGCGATGTGAAAGGCTGCCACACCTTTTACTTTTTTCAGTAGTGCCTTGGGTGGTGAACCTAATTTTCTCTAATTTAAGGAGAGAGAAAACGTCTCTCACCCATCGTGAATGGGAGGTTGGGGAAGCAGATTTCTATTAAAAAGGATGAGTCAGCGGACTAACAGAGATGTGAATGTGAATGCTATCATGTCTGATAGATTATTTGTGACATTGTTCCCTGGGGTTATTCCAAATATGACGGTGTATGGGTTGTGGTCAATTGGTCGAACGCAGATGCTGCATAAAGTGTTGAAAATGGGGAACAAAAAAGGGGATAAAGATGGACAATCCCCAAACATATGATGTCATAGCGGGGGCCCAATAGCACTTAATAAAAAAAAGACACGTTAGACATGATTACGTAGACATACTGACCAGCTCAAATAGACAAAAGCGTGCTATATGGCAGACCAATCCAAGCTCATCTTTCGGCATGTCCAGCCCACTCATTGTCTCTTCCAATCATGGCTAGCGGGAAGGATTCTGTCTTTTTCTTTGGCTAAACTAACTAGGCTCGTAATTTAACAATTTTATTCGTATTTCCATTGCCAGACAAGTTTGTTATTAACGCACATGAAGGTCACATGTTCGATAAGGCATTTCTGCCCAAAAAAACTATTTTGATTTACAAAAGGTTAACGTTCAAACGGCTCTCCTGTGAAGTAGTGACCCACGACATATGCCTAGTTTCCTGAATCGGGTCACATATGGAATCATGTGATAACCCAAAAAGTGTTAAATTACAATATATTTGAGATTCTTCAAAGTAGCCACCATTTTCCTTAATGACAGCTTTGCCACACTTGGCATCCTCTCAACCAGCTTCACCTGGAATGTTTTTCCAACAGTCATGAAGGAGTTCCCAAATATGCTGAGCACGTGGCCGCTTTTCCTTCACTCTGTGGTCCAAATCATCCCAAACCATCTCAACTGGGTAAGCCTCATCTAATAATTTTAAAATATTTTTTTATCTTAAATTTGTCTTTCAGCATCAAATATGCAAAGAGGAAGAACAGTCCATCATTACATGAAGGTCAGTCAATCTAGAAAATGTCAAGAACTTTTAAAGTTTCTTCAAGTGCAGTCGCAGAAACCATCAAGCGCTATGATGAAACTGACTCTTATGAGGGCCGCCATAGAAAAGGAAGACTCAGAGTTACCTCTGCTGCAGAGGATAAGTTACCAGCCTCAGAAATTGCAGCCCAAATATATGCTTCACAGAGTTCAAGTAAAAGATACATCTCAACATCAACTGTTCAGAGGAGACTGTGTGAATCAGGCCTTCATAGTCAAATTGCTGCAAAGAAACCACCAATAATAAGAAGAGACTTGCTAGGGCCAAGAAACACAAGCAATGGACATTAGACTGGTGAGTCCAAATTTGAGATTTGAAGACACCCTGTGAAAAAATTATTGGGGTTGAGATACCAGAAGACATGCGGCAATATTTCAGGATTTAGGATGGAAAAAATGAACCCAGAATTGGACCCTATTTTTATGTATTGTGTATTAAATATGTCCACTTTCTGGAGGACTGAGTTTTGAAATCAGTGGAATTCGAGTATGATAGCTAAGGCGATGGAGAAAACACCTTTCTTACATCTTCAAACTAAGGGCAACCATGGCACCGACAGGAGACGCGTCCTACCATGAATGATGTATGTGGGTAAGATAGTCTAGCTAGATACATTTTCAGATATTACATGTTTCTAATTTTGAAAGAGACATTTGCTTTGCTAGCTATAGCCTAATGTTAGTTAGCTAACATTAATCCTGGTTGGTTAGCTACCTGCAGATTCATGCACAGTAGTAACATCATGAGTTGTGATTATGGCTCATTGTTTACCTAGCTAGCTAGCTAGCTAATGTTAGCTGACTGGCTCGCTAGCTAATGTTACATGTATGACATTATTCATATCTCAGAACCATTTGCTTAGCTAGCTATAGCTTAATGTTAGCTAGCTCACATTGAATCTGGTTGGATAGCTACCTGCAGATTCATGCAGGGTAGTAAAGTCATGAGTTGGGATTATGCTTCAATGTTAAGCTAGCTAGCTACATGTCTTTAAAAAAGACTCCACTATGCAAATAACCATTTCCAGTGCGTTTGTAAATTCAGTCTGGCCATCTACTCCGATTTCAGAGCACTCTCATCTGAGTGTGCCAGAGAGCGCAGAATAACTGATGAATTTAAGAACGCTCAACACCCGTTGAATATGGCCGGTGTCAGTAAACGTTGGCAAAAAAAGCGATACTAAATTGTTGCCAGCAGCACACTGTGGCAACCCTCCCTCTCTGTCTGCCGAATTCTTTCTCTTTGCTCTTGTTTTCCTTAAAATACATTTTGGCATATAGCACTTTGTTGCATTATGAAGGACTAATATTAGTGTCGTTGAGTTTACTAGTATGTGTTTGGGGGAAAATGTGGAGTTAATGTTTGAGAACTGAAGGTGTAGGTGCTTTGTTTATAACTTTTGTTACTGCTTTTGAGTTGTAATATTTGGTAGGCCCAGTGTTGGTTGCCTTTGTTTGTTTGGTAAACTTGCCACTGCGGTTGGAGATGGAACATTGGTTAGTTTCCAGGCCCCTGCCCAGCCTGGAAACTCTTGCTCTACTCACTGTTGGGACATTGGTCTGAGGTGAGTACAATTGGCTGTGTACCTCAGTGGGAGATTTTTGTAGGGTAGTGACACTTGCTACCCGGAGCTATAGCCTTTCTATTTTCCCTGTTAGGCTTAGTGACGTGTTTCACTTTGGAATACGTTGGGCATGGTTATTTTGTTTGTTATTTTTGTGTGGTGTCCGTGGCAGTTGTCTCGGGGGGCACATCCCATGGCTTGGGGGTATCTGCCAGCATGCTGGTTTTTGTTTTTCTTGTCAGCGGTCTACAGTGTGTAACTAACTACCCATCGCAAATACGCACGAAGACTAGGGTTGAGTTATTGTAGGTTTAGGGAAGCTCCATATATATAACTCCTCTCTTCTGTGGTGCCCAGTGTGATTGTCATTTCTCTTGTGGTCCGGTCTGGTGTGCTCAGCAGAGGGGAAGAGCAAGATTTTTTTTGTATTTCTTGTGACTATGGCGTCTTATGTAGACGAGTTAATTCGCTTTCCATCAGAGGAACTGTTAGAATTATGTACTAAAGAACAGCTGTTGAAGATTGCGGAACACTACAAGGTCGAAATTAGTGATAAATGGCAAAAAAATGATATTAGGTTGATATTGAAGGCCAATCTGATGGAGTGATATTCTTGAAGTTACCACTGGGGCAGCCTCTGCTGAGGACTCGCCGTCTCACCATTTCATTACAATAGCTGCTCCATCTGTAAGCCCTAGTAGTCTTCTTTTTGAACAGCAGTAAGAACCTGCTTCTGTTACAGCTAGAGCATGATCGTGAGAAGCTAGAGCATGATCGGGTAAAGTATGAAAAGTAATTGGAATTTAAACAGGATTTGAAGTGTGCTATAATCAAGCTGCAAAAAGAGCGGTTAGAGTTGGTTAGGGAAGGAACAATCTCAGGGTGAGAGTTTGCTCTGGGAAGGTGACAAATTTACTTAGGGGTCGCTCCTCTTTCGGTCGTGCTCCGGACACATTTGATATTGTTGGGAACTTACGGTTGTTGCCTAAATTTACATTATTTTCGTTGTTTGAGCCGGTTGCTGAAGCTAGGAGTTGGCCTGATTCTGACCACAATTTAAATGTTGCAGTGTGTGACTGCTAAAGCGCAGGAAGCATATTCAGCTCTAGGTGTAGCCGACAGTGTTAGCTATGATAAGGTTAAAATTGCTGAATTACAGATTTACGAATTGGTTCCTGAGGCTTACTGCCAACAATTTAGAACTTTAAAAAGCAAGATCTTCACAGTTTAATCGCTGGTGTTCCGCCTCTGCAGTTATGACTTCCAAGGGCTATGTGATTGGATTATGCTAGAGCAATTTAAGGACAAAATCCCTGATCATATAGCCACATACATTAACGAACAAAAAGTAAAGACTGTTGCTGATGCTGCGGTTTTGGCAGACGAGTATGTTTTGTCTCAAGTGTCTTTGCAGAGCCCCGTATTCAGAGTGAGTGGGGGCGTTCAGAGAGATTTGGGCCTGGCTCACCGAGATACTCTAGTTCACGGACAGAGTTTCATTCAACTAGGGTTGAGCCTGATTTCTGTGGTAAAGCTGCCTTTGGTCAAGAGTGTCACTGTCAAGGTTCAGGTCATTGGGGAAAATGAATGTCCGGTTCTCAGCGCTAGGGGTAAATGCAGTACTTGCGCTTATGTTTAATCTAAGCCTACAGCGTTAGCAGCACCTGTTCCACATCAGTTTACTCCTGACACATTGTCTCATGCCGAGGTGCATGTGAAAATCCATATTGATCCAGACTATTTACCTTTCATTACAGATGGTTTGTGTCTATGTTAGGAAGTAAGGACCTAGTGCCAGTGAAGATCCTGAGAGACACAGATGCCTCTGAATCATTTGAGTCTGTTACCCTTCTTTGCTGAGCCTGATTCGGGGAGTAGTGTTCTAATTAAGGGATTAGGTTTGAACACTGTCAGTTCCATTGCATAAACTGATGTTGAATTGTGGACTGGTGACAAGTGAGGTTGTTGTGGGGGTGCGTCCATCGTTGCCTATTGACGGTATCGACGTTATCCTTGGGAGTAACTTGGCTGGTGAGCCTGTCTGCCTGTCGTGTTCCCATCTCTAGTGGTTTCTGCTAAGCCGTCATTTGTAGGGATTCCTGATGAGAGTGCGCACAGTTTTCCCAGATGTGATCTCTGCGTGTGCGGTGACGCGTTCTGAGCCATGGCGACCTAGTCACTACGCCGGCTAACAAGAATGGCAAAGAAATCTGTCACTACTTTCCCTGTTATCCCATTATCTGTACCCCGGAGCAATGGGCTGACCCCACATTAGACGAGTTGAGTGACCTAATTGTGCCTGTGGAACAGTTGGGAGATGTCACCCATGGCTATTTTCTCTAAGAGGATGTCCTGATGAGGAAGTCAGTGTCTCATGGTAATTGTTTTGTGGGGGAGGCTATTAGTCAGGTTGTTGTACCAGTTAAGCTTTGTGAGTTGGTGTTGACAACTTCCCACAACGACGTTGCTGGACATATGGGTGGGAGGAAGCCTGACAATCGCATATTAAGACATTTCTTTTGGCCTAGGTTAAAGAGGGATATTTCTGAGTTCATTAACTTGTCACACCTTTCAATTATTTGGTAAACCTAATCAAGCTATTAAGTCGGTACCACTGTTTCCTTTTCCTGTACTCAGCCAACCTTTTGAGTATCTGATTATTGACTGTGTTGGTCCTCTGCCTCGTTCTAAAAAGGGTATTAGTTACCTGTTCTCTGTGATGTGTCAGACCACTAGGTTTCCTGCTGCCTATCCTTTCCGGTCTATCACCACTAAGTATGTGGTAAAAGTTTTGACTCAGTTGATCTCACTGTTTGGAATCCCTATGGTCATTCAGAGTGATCAAGAATCTAATTTCACCTCATCTGTTTGGTCAGGTTCTCCAACAGCTCCATATTAAACACAATTTGTCTAGCGCCTATCAAGCGGGGCATATTTGATTGGCGAACTGAGCCTCGTCACTTTAGTCCAGTGACCAGGTTCTTGCTCTGCTGTCAATTGTTGGTTCTTTCTTTTCAAGCAAACTTTCAAGGTCCATATACGGTTGTGTGCACTAAGCAAAACTATCTAGTTGCCACTGCAGAACGGAGAAAAGCACACCATCTGTGCCATGTAAATCTGTTAAAACCCTATAGGACGGTAAAACCTGTTCTTTTGGCCGATACCGTTATTTCGCAGGGTTCTTGTCATGCCAGGTCCGTGCATGGGGAGGAATATGTTCCTGGTCCCGACGATTGCATACTGCAGAGTAGATTGAAAAATTCAGAGACGCTGGATATTTTAGACAGCCTTCTCGCTTATCTACCTGTTGATGGGCGGGAAGAGATGGTCGGTCTGATTCTGAGATTTCCTCATTTGTTTGCTGATACACCTACATGTACAAACTTAATAGAACACGATATTGACGTTGGAGATGCTGAACCCATTTGGTTCTATATAGTTTCTTCAGAGAAACTGAGTTGTCTGTATGTTGAGGTCAGGTACATGCTGAAGAGTGATATAGCAGAGCCTCCTTTCTCCAGTTGGGCTTCTCCATGTATCTTGGTCAGTAAACCGGATGGGACTGATAATGTTGTTGCTGACGCTCTCTCGTGCGCCCTGTTCCTGAATGTCCATGTGACTGACCAGTTATTTTGTTTGGTATTGTCCTGTTCTATCACTTCTGTCTGTTCCCTTCTGGTCTCGTTTTCTTCTTTCCTCTTAAAGGTTGCTTCCTGTGTGCAAAGGTTGCTGAGGTCTGGGGAGGATGAGGTTGGCTGGGGAAAGTGGATGTGTGAACACGTACCCCACCTCATGGATTTAGGATGCAGGCTGGGTCATTTGGGATGCAGGGGGGGTCTTCTATTAGGATACAGGGTAGTATTTTGTTTGTGTGACTGGTATGGTGTTCCGGGGTCCTTGTTGGTCCCCGGTTTTATGGGGGGATGATGACCCTCCCACTCTGTCTGCTGACTTTCTCTTTGCTCTTGTTTTCCTTAATAGGATGTCAGTGGGCGGAGCCGGGATGGTCGTCAGCGAATTGGGACACACTTGGGCTCGGGTGTGTCCCGGGATAAATACACCGCTTCCCCATGCGGGAGACTGTCTCCATGCAGACACTGATAGATTTTGGTTGTGGCACTTTTGTGGCCGTTTTGGTTGGTTACTTTGGCACCTTTCAACACCCCTCATTATCACATTTATGCACGCAAACACTCACTTACTCTACTAATTACTGACTACACACATCATTGTTAATTGTATTTAGTTTACTTTAGTTAAGAAATATATTTTAGTCCTTATCTCTACGCTGTCTCCCTTTTGTTACAAACTTCGAGCCGGTTTGTGACAAGAGTTAGTCACCAACGATAACATGAAAACAGCATAACCAGTTCTGCTAGGGCGAGTGGGGTGTTTTCTCATTGTGTCTTCAAGTAGCTAGCAAGCTAGCCAACATTAGCCAGTTAGCTTGGGTGCTTGACTGCCGTTGTGAGGTCAGACAGTTCGGCTCAACTCTACTCATCTGCCAGGACGTCCGGTGTGCGCTCTGAACACGAAATGCTCTGAATTTACGAACGGACAAACTGATAGCACAGTTGCAGTCACCAATGCTCTGGAAAACATAACAGCCTAACCAGCTCTGCTAGGGCGAGTAATGTTCAGTGAGCTGTTCTCGCTCACTTAGATGTCTGGAAGTAGCTGGCTTGGGTGCTTGACAGCTATTGTTAGTACATTCAAACGTGAGTTTACAAGTTTCTCAACTTCTAAAGCAAGATGTTTTTCCCATACAAATGCTGTGTGATATACCATTGTGTAGCTCTGAGTCTCTACTTTTATCCAAAGTAAAAAAGTTAATTTCTAATTTTGCTACATAAGACCGATTTGAGCACGTCGGTCACATATGTATTTTGATGTCTTCACTATTCTACAATGTAAAAAATAATAAAACAAAGAAAAACCCTTGAATTAGTACATTGGTTCTTTCTTTAAATGTTACGAGCTTATGCCGCAACCATTAGTGTAGATGGTGGTATTCTGTCATTGCACCACACTACTCACAATGCTGTTCTATCGGTATTCTAATCTGTGGCATTTAATGGAGACGTTTTGAGTCAGTCTCTCCTCTGGCACTAGAGTCCTGCAAGAAAAACTGTCGGTGGTCATGGAGTTGAGCGAACTTGGGTAAATACAATGAGGCAAGGTCACTTGACATGTGGACTGAAGATTTTTGAAATAGACACAGTGGGCTTTTGGTTTCTTTCCCTCTAAAAACAGAAATAAATAATTCTAAATAACAAACTGGCTTTATTGAAAATTATGTATTTTTTTAAAAATCTTCAATAGCCTTTTTCCCTTTATTAATATATCCAATATTATTTTTTAAACAAGCCATACAAAGTTGGTTTCAGACAAAAAAGGAACTTGTCTGTCGGTCCTGCATTAAAATACCCGTTTAAAAAAAAAGTGAATTGTGATAAATAAAAATATAGCAGTTTCATTTAAGAAACAAAACATTGACATCTGTGCCATATAGATTGGAATATAGTTGGGAAGAGCTTTTCGATGTACCGATTCCATGGCACAGGCTTTATGAATTGACACGCAATTTTCCACTAATTATAACCTACTGCAGGCTTAAAACCTATGGGTTTAACCCTCCTGTTGGATTCGTTTCATGTTAATTAATTCTGTGTTCCCAGTCCTAAATGACCGCTCCATTATAGCTGATTATAAATCCATAATACATATCACCTAATGTTGTTTTAGAAATGTTTATCAACTGAAGTTCTTGTGTACGTTACACGTTTTGAACTTGTATTTGGTATTTATGGGCTGCAGGCCTCATTGACTTGAGCTCATATAACTCGTTTTGAGTAAAAAAAAAAGCACAATGTATGGACTATAACAAATACTCAGATTAAACATATTGTGCTCTTTATCAGACTACTTTGTGTCAAAGTTTAACAAGGACTTTTGTTTTGAAACCATTTCATTTAAAAAAAAATATATTATACATGGTGTATATATATATATATATATATATATATATATATATATATATATATATATATATATATATATATATATATATATATATATATATATTGACTAGATTTTGTCATCAACCCGGGATATGGTGTCTCGTTGGCCCCGGGGTCAGTCACCCTGATCACATTTTCAGCCGACATCCGACCTCTTCTCTCAGGTGGGGATGAAGACCAGGACCAATTCCCATTCTTTGACTGGAATGTAACAACCTCAGCAGGGCCCTCTTCCTCATCACTGGATTGTTCCACATCGGTTGTCTCTTGGTCTGGATCATATTCTGTGTTGTCTTCAACTTCTGACACTTCCTCCTCTAATGCATCTTCACTGTCAGTTTCCTGGCCTTTCTCCTCATCACCAAATATATGATCAAGAGCCTCACATACAGTATATCGTTTGGTTATTGTGCTGCCATAGAATTAATTGTGAGCAAGGCCTCAAAAAAGCTTTATATACCAGAGCTGTGACAAAAGTTCTATATATTATTGAAATAATGTTGCGATTGTTTTGTGAGAATGCCAACAAGTGTGGTTCCTGTGGGGGAAAGATTCTATTGGGGAAAGGTTCCTGTGGGAGTTGCCATGGAAGCCAAGAAGGGGAGTGAGGTGTGAATGTATGTGCTCAAACACACATGCATGTGAGGGTCTGGGAGGGGATGCCAACAGGTGTGGTTCCCGTGGGGGAAAGGTTCTATTGGGGAAAGGTTCCCATGGGGGTTGCCATGGAAGCCAAGAAGGGGAGTGAAGTGTGTGTGTGTTTGCTCAAACGTGAATGTGAGGGTCTGGGAGAGGAAGTGTGTCCATCCGATGAATGGGCATGTGCCTGAACAAAATGTTATACACCAATTGTAGTCTCACCCATTAATTTCTTATGACCGGTCATTTTTGACCGGGAACACCACAGGTGTATAAAAGTTAAATAAAACACCACAAATTTTATGAAAATCATCCAAATGTATTTTGTGTGTTCAGATGCCCTATGTGGACAAAGTCATGGAACATTATGACAATCCGATTAAATGACTACATTTTTCAGAGAGAACTTGTAAATCGGCCAATTCGACCGGAACACAGCAGGAGGGTTAACCTTCTGAATGAATTATTATTATTGAAGATAGAAGCCGCCTCTTAATGAGATCCCGAGAGCCGATCTGTTATCCAACGATTATTATTGTTATACTGTAATTAACCATGCATTATTATATAAAAGCCCCTTAGATATTCTCACATACCAGATTTGCCGTTACGAAAAATGATCTGCTCCTGTTGTGTGTTCAGTCATTTGTAACAATGAAGAATGTAAACAAGCATAATGTGCATTTTTTTTTAGATGCTGTGAGTTTATTTACAGTAATGATGGACAGCTGGAGGCATTTTGAAAAAATGTTTACAAACACTTTTTTTTCACAAGTGTACTTTAGCAGGTGTGGCACATCATGCAAACAATGTTTACATGATGGGCTATTAGCAGGACAATAGACTCTTCATATATTGATTTATTTACAGAATTATAATTCAATAGCCCGGCTACTGTAGGTGTGATATTCCCCCAAACTTGCAATGTATATGTTTATTTCAACTACCATTTAGTTGCACTTCCCCCCAGCTCAATGACCACGGTAAAACCTTGTGGAGATTATCAATGTATTTGTTGCATTATTGTATCGCCAATTTAAAACATCTTGATGGCCATCACCAGTTAATCTTTGCTTGTAGGCCTTGCAGAGTTACAGATTAATGTTTTCAGTTGATGCCAAACAAGTTTGATAGGGTTTAAAATCAGGAGACCTACAGTGGGGCAAAAAAGTATTTAGGCAGCCACCAATTGTGCAGGGTCTCCCACTTAAAAAGATGAGAGAGGCCTGTAATTTTCAGCATAGGTTCACTTCAACTATGACAGACAAAATGAGGAAAGAAAATCCAGAAAATCACATTGTAGGATTTTTAATGACTTTATTTGCAAATTATGGTGGAAAATAAGTATTTGGTCACTTACAAACAAGCAAGATTTCTGGCTCTCACAGACCTGTAACTTCTTATTTAAGAGGCTCCTCTGTCCTCCACCTGTTACCTGTATTAGTGGCACCTGTTTGAACTTGTTATCAGTATAAAAGACACCTTTCCACAACCTCAAACAGTCACACTCCAAACTCCACTATGGCCAAGACCAAAGAGCTGTCAAAGGACACCAGAAACAAAATTGTAGACCTGCACCAGGCTGGGAAGACTGAATCTGCAATAGGTACGCAGCTTGGTTTGAAGAAATCAACTGTGGGAGCAATTATTAGGAAATGGAAGACATACAAGACCACTGATAATCTCCCTCGATCTGGGGCTCCACGCAAGATCTCACCCCGTGGGGTCAAAATGATCACAAAAATCCCAGAACCACACGGGGGGACCTAGTGAATGACCTGCAGAGAGCTGGGACCAAAGTAACAAAGCCTACCATCAGTAACACACTACGCCGCCAGGGACTCAAATCCTGCAGTGCCAGACGTGTCCCCCTGCTTAAGCCAGTACATGTCCAGTACCGTCTGAAGTTTGCTAGAGAGCATTTGGATGATCCAGAAGAAGATTGGGAGAATGTCATATTGTCAGATGAAACCAAAATATAACTTTTTGGTAAAAACTCAACTCGTCGTGTTTGGAGGACAAAGAATGCTGAGTTGCATCCAAAGAACACCAAACCTACTGTGAAGCATGGGGGTGGAAACATCATGCTTTGGGGCTGTTTTTCTGCAAAGGGACCAGGACGACTGATCCGTGTAAAGGAAAGAATGAATGGGGCCATGTATCGTGAGATTTTGAGTGAAAACATCCTTCCATCAGCAAGGGTATTGAAGATGAAAGGTGGCTGGGTGTTTCAGCATGACAATGATCCCAAACACACTGCCCGGGCAACGAAGGAGTGGCTTCGTAAGAAGCATTTCAAGATCCTGGAGTGGCTTAGCCAGTCTCCAGATCTCAACCCCATAGAAAATCTTTGGAGGGAGTTGAAAGTCCGTGTTGCCCAGCAACAGCCCCAAAACATCACTGCTCTAGAGGAGATCTGCATGGAGGAATGGGCCAAAATACCAGCAACAGTGTGTGAAAACCTTGTGAAGACTTACAGAAAATGTTTGACCTCTGTCATTGCCAACAAAGGGTATATAACAAAGTATTGAGATAAACTTTGGTTATTGACCAAATACTTATTTTCCACGATAATTTGCAAATAAATTCATAAAAAATCATACAATGTGATTTCCTGGATTTCTTTTTCTCATTTTGTCTGTCATAGTTGAAGTGTACCTATGATGAAAATTACAGGCCTCTCTCATCTTTTGAAGTGGGAGAACTTGCACAATTGGTGGCTGACTAAATACTTTTTTGCCCCACTGTACATGTAGAGATTAAAAAATAATTTTAGATATAATGTAGGTCTACCGTAGGCGACATAAGTCGCACTAGTGTTGAGACTAGTCAGTTCACCCTAACATTTCCATTGCTCTTCTGACAACAGAACTTAATGAACTGCTCACCAGGCACAGCAGAGGCTGTCTAGACATTTATGCTGTTCCGCTATTCCAAGGATGTGTAACCAAAAAGAGATACGAGAGGACACAGAATACCAACTAGGATGGATCCAGAAGCAACTGTGGCTTACCAGTGAACCTTCGGGTGTTCATCATTAATACTGTGTCTCCGAAGTTTCTGTCCATGACTGATGCAACCCGAAAAAGCATTAAAGACCGAGTTAATGAGTTATTGAGGTCAATGAGAAAGTCTGGCCTGCTCTCCCCTAGGTAAAGAATTAGGCACTTTCCCATGTTTACTACAGTATGCACTGTAGGCTATGTGTACTTTTCAGACTGCACAGTAGCCTAATAAACACATACATTTTGAAATAGTTTTTTTTTTTACCATGGTAGATGCTGTGTTTTTGGTTGATGGCCAACATTAAAAACTGTCAAATGCTTTTGTGAATTCAACCGCTTTATTAATTAATTATTTAAGGCTCCTTTCTCTTCTCTGTGCTGGAGTGAAAGCAACAAATGAAAGCAACAAATTGTTGCTTACTGGAACACCCAAAGTCATTCAATTGTTATAATAGGATTTGAAGCAATAGCCTACCCGTGTATTTCAGCACAGTTTCATGCTGCTTATCAAGACCAAGGGGACTGTTCTTAAATCAATGTTAGGATTATTCTGCTCTTCACTCTCAGTCACTTAGTAGCCTACTCCGGACCGGTCACGTTGTACAGAACCAACTTTTGAAAGCCAGTCACCGCTTCCCCCCACCATAACAAAACTTGTCTCTTTCTTACGTCAACAGTGAAGAGGAGACTCCGGGACGCTGGCCTTCTAGGCAGAGTTGCAAAGGAAAAGCCATCTCAGACTGGCCAATAAAAAGAAAAGATTAAGATGGGCAAAAGAACACAGACGCAGAGGAACTCTGCTTAGAAGGCCGGTATCCCGGAGTTGCCTCTTCACTGTTGATGTTGAGACTGGTGTTTTGCGGATAGTCTTTAATAATGAAGCTAGACACTCTAACATACTTGTTTTCTTGATCAGTTGTGTACTGGGGCCTCCCACTCTTTCTATTCTGGTTAGAGACAGTTTTGCGCTGTTCTGTGAAGGGAGTAGTACACAGCGTTGTATGAGATCTTCAGTTTCTTGGCAATTTCTCGCATGGAATAGCCTTCATTTCTCAGAACAAGAGTAGACTGACACGTTTCAGAAGAAAGTTATTTGTTTTGAGCCTGTAATTAAACCCACAAATGCTGATGCTCCAGATACTCAACTAGTCTAAATGCCAGTTTAATTGCTTCTTTAAAATCAGGACAACAGTTTTCAGCTGTGCTAACATAATTGTAAACGTTTTTTTAATGATCAATTAGCATTTTAAAATGATAAACTTGGATTAGATAACACAACGTGCCATTGTAACACAGGAGTGATTGTTGCTGAAAATGGGCCTGTGTACGCCTATGTAGATATTCTATTACAAATCAGACGTTTCTAGCTCCAATAGTCATTTACAACATTAACAATGTCTACACTGTACTTCTCATCAATTTGATGTTATTATTAATGGACCAAAAATGAGCTCTTCTTTCAAAAACAAGGACATTTCTAAGTGACCCCAAACTTTTGAACAGTAGTGTATACCAAATATTTATTTGAAAATACTGTCTTTAAAATATTTCCAACGATATGTATTTGAAGTAATTGTAAACACATGCCAATACTTTACACATTGTATTTTGAAAAACATTCCAATATTCAACTACTTTTCTTTCAAATTAAGCTCATCTTAATACTTGTTTTCAAATGTATTGAAAAGTAATTGAAATACCTGAAATAGTATTTGAACCCAGGTCGTTGTGTGTGTATATGTATCTGTCAGCCACCTCACTGAGTGCTGGGGAAATGTGAAATCAGAGAGGAGGAACCAGCTACAGGGATTCTAAGACACTAACTCACTCTCTCTCACACACACACACACACACACACACACACACACACACACACACACACACACACACACACACACACACACACACACACACACACACACACACACACACACACACACACACACATAGACAATGTAGCTTATACTGTACAATCTGTGCTTTTTTACAAGTTGAAGATATTATTTTACAACTACTGTGCTCTATCTAATTTAACACTGATCCTTTTGAAATGTTGAACGTGAACAATGAGGATTCAGCAACAGAAGAATAGTTTTCAATTTTCAGATCATGAAGAAAGATCCTTTTGCTTGCAAAGACTTCAAAGATTTGGACAAATACTCATTCAAGGATTTTTCTTTACTTTACTATTTTCTACATTTTAGAATAATAGTGAAGACATCAAAACTATGAAATAACACATATGTAACCAAAAGTATTTTTGCCTTGACACCTTTCACACTCTTATTATTCTCTCAACCAGCTTCACCTGGAATGCTTTTCCAACAGTCTTGACGGAGTTCTCACATGCTGGGCACTTGTTGGCTGCTTTTCCTTCACTCTGCAGTCCAAGTCATCCCAAACCATCTCAATTGGGTTGAGGCCAGGCCATCTGATGCGGCACTCCATTACTCTCCTTCTTGGTCAAATAGCCCTTACACAGCCTGGGGGTGTGTTGGGTCATTGTCCTGTTGGAAAACAAATGATAGTCCCACTAAGTGCAAACCAGATGGGATGGCGTATCGCTGCAGAATGCTGTGGTAGCCATTCTGGTTAACCTTAACTTGAATTCTAAATATATCACCAACAGTGTCACAAGCAAAGCACCACCACATCATCGCACCTCATGATCCATGCATCACGGTGGGAACCACACATACAGAGATAATCCGTTCACCTGCTCTGCGTTTCACAAAGACATGGCGGTTGGAACCAAAAATCTCACATTTGGACTCAGACCAAAGGACATATTTCAGTCTAATTCAAATCAAAGAAAAAAGGAAACTGCACACTGTGCGCGGTTTCCTTTTTCCTTCATCTTGTTCATCTGTTGCCATGCACCTGCAAAAATGATTGCTCAGATGTGCGAGTGCCTTTTTGAATTTTGAAGTTTAAATCAAATCAAATTGTATTAGTCACATGCCCCGAATACAACTGCTGTAGACCTTACAGTAAAATGCTTACTTACGAGCCCCTAACCAATCATGCAGTTTAAAACCCCCCAGCTAAGAATAAGAAATACAAGTAACAAGTATTTAAAGAGCAGCATTAAAATAACAATAGCGAGACTATATAAAAGGTGTAGCGGTACAGAGTCAATGTGCGGGGACACTGGCTAGTTGAGGTAATATGTACATGTAGGTAGAGTGACTATGCATATATGGTAACAGAGTAGCTAGCAGTGGTGTAAAAGAGAGGGGGAGGGCAATGCAAATAGCCTGGGGAGCCATTTGATTAGATGTTCAGGAGTCTTATGGCTTGGAGGTAGAAGCTGTTTAGAAGCCTCTTGGAGCTAGATTTGGTGTTCCGGTACCGCTTGCCATGCGGTAGCAGAGAGAACAGGGTGGCTGGAGTCTTTGACAACTTTTAGGGCCTTCCTCTGACACCCTGCCTGGTATAGAGGTCCTGGATGGCAGGAAGCTTGGCCTCAGTGATGTACTGGGCCTTTCGCATTACCCTCTGTAGTGCCTTGTGGTCGGAGGCCGAGCAGTTGCCATACCAGGCAGTGATGCAATGCTCTCAATGGTGCAGCTGGAGAAACATTTGAGGATCTGAGGAACCATGCCAAAGCTCTTCAGTCTCCTGAGGGGCAATAGGTTTTGTCGTGCACTCTTCACAACTGTCTTGCGTGCTTGGACCATGTTAGTTTGTTGGTGATATGGACACCAAGAAACTTGAAGCTCTCAACCTGCTCCAATGCAGCCGTCGATGAGAATGGGGGTGTGCTTGGTCCTCTTTTTTTTCCTGTAGTCTACAATCTCCTTTGCCTTGATCACGTTGATGGAGAAGATGTTATCCTGGCACCACATGGCCAGTTCTCTGACCTCCTCCCTATGGGCTGTCTCGTTGTTGTCGGTGATCAGGCTGTTGTGACACTGTTGTGTCATCAGCAAACTTAATGGTGTTGGGAGTCGTGCCTGGCCGTGCAGTCAAGAGTGAACAGGGAGTACAGGAGGGGACTGAGCACGCACCACTGAGGGGCCACTGTGTTGAGGATCAGCGTGGCGGATGTGTTGTTACCTACCCTTACCACCTGGGGGCGGCCCGTCAGGAAGTCCAGGATCCAGTTGCGGAGGGAGGTGTTTAGTCCAAGGGTCCTTAGCTTATTGATGAGCTTTGAGGGCACTATGGTGTTGAACGCTGAGCTGTAGTCAATGAATAGCATTCTCACATAGGTGTTCCTTTTGTCCAGGTGGGAAAGGGCAGTGTGGAGTGCAATAGAGATTGTATCATCTGTGGATCTAATGTATATTGCTCGTGTTTGTTGGCCCTAGCAAGTCCATTATTATTTTTTGTGTCCTTTAGTAGTGGTTTCTTTGCAACAATCGACCATGAATGCCTGATTCACGCAGTCTCCTCTGAACAGTTGATGTTGAGATGTGTCTGTTACTTGAACTCTGTGAAGCATTCGTTTGGGCTGCAATCTGAGGTGCAGTTAATTCTAATGAACTTATCCTCTGCAGCAGAGGTAACTCTGCGTCTTCCTTTCATGTGGTGGTCCTCATGAGAGCTAGTTTCATCATAATGTTTGATGGTTTTTGTGACTGCACTGTCAGAATACATCAAATGTATTTATAAAGTCCTTCTAACATCCGCTGATGTCACAAAGTGCTGTACAGAATCCCAGCCTAAAACCCCAAACAGTAAGCAATGCAGGTGTAGAACCTTTCAAAGTTCTTGAAATGTTCCGTATGTTTCATATCGTAAAGTAATGATGGATTGTCGTTTCTCTTTGCTTATTTGAACTATTCCTTCCTTAATATGGACTTGGTTTTTTACAAAATAATGGTATCTTACCTTGTCACAACACAACTGGCTCACAGGCAGTAAGGGAAGAAATTTCACAAATTAACTTTTAACAAGGCCCACCTGTTAATTTAAATGCATTCCAGATGACCACCTCATGAAGCTGGTTGAGAAAAAGTCAAGATCATGCAAAGCTGTCATCAAGGCAAAGGGTTGCTACTTTGAAGAAACTCAAATATAAAATATATTTGGGTTTAACACTTTTTTGGTTACTACATGATAACAGCTGTGTTATTTCATAGTTTTGATGTCTTCACTATTCACTAAAAAACCTGGAGTGAGTAGGTGTCAACTTTTTGACTGGTACTGTATAATTTAGCTACTCTACCTGCTACATTCATGATGAGAAAACTAAGTAGCTAGCTAGCCAAGTTGCTAGTTAGCTAACTAACTAGCTAGCTAGCCAAGTTGCTAGTTAGCTAACTAACTAGCTAGCCAAGTTGCTAGTTAGCTAACTAACTAGCTAGCTAGCCAAGTTGCTAGTTAGCTAACTAACTAGCTAGCTAACCAAGTTGCTAGTTAGCTAACTAGCTAGCTAGCTAAATGGCTAGTTAGCTAACTAGCTAGCTAGCCAAGTTGCTAGTTAGCTAACTAACTAGCTAAGTTGCTAGTTAGCTAACTAACTAGCTAAGTTGCTAGTTAGCTAACTAACTAGCTAGCTAGCCAAGTTGCTTGTTAGCTAGCTAACTAGCTAGCTAGCCAAGTTGCTAGTTAGCTAGCTAAGTCAGTTAGCTAGCTAGCCAAGTTGCTAGTTAGCTAAGTTAGTTAGCTAGCTAGCCAAGTTGCTAGTTAGCTAAGTTAGTTAGTTAGCTAGACAGCTTATATTAACCAGTAATACAAAATATGCCTAAACCTTTTAAAACTTTCGCTGTCACCTTGAGGCTTGATAGGAGGTAAAAATAATCTCTAATTCTTTACTAGCTAGATGCCCAATTAGCTTTTATTCCTCTATGAATCTAGCTAGCCCTACTGGCTGCCGGCTAAACCAACATTCTTGATTCTAGTTACTAAGATAAATAAAACAACTAAAATGAGCTACTCAATTTAGCGTTAACTTCTTTGAAGTATTTTCTGAACAGCTTCTCAAGTCTGTTTCTCCAGTTGTCAACCATACACCATTTACACACTCATTTGTGGCACCCAGATTCAAAAATTACAGTTGGAACTCTGAAAATAAGTGATTGTTGTTGCTAGGCTACCAGTTACAGTGCTTTTTAGCTTACGGATTGCAGGTGACTTTAAAAGTATAGCTTGTGTCTGAAAGAATTATATGGATTTAATATGTCAAATTATTGAGCATATCCTCAAAACTCAAATAAGCATCAGAAATTGTCCTAATTGAGTATATCAAAATGCATATCAGGATCCTGATATGGACCTCAGTCAAGAGCCTATGCATTGTATGTGCTGAGAAAATATACTATGTAGGCCTACAGTCAGTATATACAGAAATCCAGAGGGAATCCAAAAGTGATTTGTGCATGAAAGAAAAATATGGGTTTAATATTTGTCAAATTATTGAGTATGTGGTGAAAACTCAGTAATGCCTCTGAAATCCTCTTTATTTTCAGCATATCAACATTTGCATATGGACAGCCAAGAGAAGCATATTTCGAATCAATATAGTTTCATATCTTGAATGTGCTGAGAAAACACAGATATGCAATGTATACAGTCAGTATTTGTCAACATGAGAGAAAATAGGTTGTCACATATTTCAGGATATTGAATGAGCACACTGTGCACATCCAAAAATATGCATTGGAAATGGTCTGTATTCTTTAGAATATCAAAAATGTGTCATGTAAAGCTATCCCCTGATTATGGACCCTTTTTGCCCAGTGCTTGTGTCTCCCCTGTTTGGTTTGCTCCATGTTTGTTTTTACACCATACCGTAAGTTTGTGGGGGTTTTCTTTCCCTTTAATTTGTCTATTAATTAAGGGAATCTAGTGGGCATCCAGGGTGGGTGTTAAGACGCTTCTCGATTTCGCTTGGCCAGCACCCCCATGGTTCCCTTTCAGAACCCCTTTTAAAACCTCACCTGTTTTCTTTTGGTTGTTAGTTCCATTTTTCTGTTGGGTGACTATTTTTTGTTTCTTATTGGGGAATGTAACACCCAGTACACCACCATTTTACTATTTCCTTTTGCAATACATCCTATTTTACTATGATGTCTTACGAGGGCCTTGAAACTCCATTTGTCACATTTCTACTGATTGCACTAAAAATGAATACTTTCCCAATGATCGATTGTATTTTTTTCAGATCTCCTTACAGTACTTTCTGTATGTCCATCTGAACAGACATTATGACTGAACATTCACTCCTCACAGGGACTGTTTATCATTTATCATAACATGTTCTCACCTCTTTCTCAGCACAACGACTGTCAGCTGTGTCCGACACCTCTTGCTGAGGGTGAAGAGTTTGTCAACGATCCGTCTGGATTTGGCGATAAGCTGTCTGCTGCTGAGATCTAGCTGTCTGTAGCGCTGATGGACGGCAGGCTCCATTTTCCAGAAGTACTGGATGGCAGATGTGTTGAGGGCGTAGAATGTCGGTAGTCTCCGTACAAAGTTCTGGAACTCCTCTGCAAGGCAGACAGGTGTGAAGAGGTTTAATGCTCCATTGCAGTTCTGCTCCGCTTAGTACTTTATATGAATCTGTTAATTTTGGCTCATAGTCAAACGGATCACTTTAGGGAGATGGCACATGGGAATTGGTTTGCTGGGCCACCGTGGGGGAAACTGGAAGTGATACTATGTGACACATATGATAAATGGGGAGAGGCTGAACTAAACGTGGGTTTGTGTATGAAGTGTCCTAGCAGATCAAGCTAATTTCTGTGTGTGGAGGCCAAACAGAAACTGAAAATGTTACCTTGCTTCAGGATATCCGGTTTAATGAGTGAATAGGGGCATAACAGGAATTAACCAAAATATCTTCAGAGCTATCAATAGCCATTGAATAAATCCAACCTAATCTAACAAGTGACTGTGATATTTACAATTAACATTGGTGTGGATTTCTATCTGATTACAATAGGCATTTGTTCTCAGATTAGCCATTTTGTAATACACTACATGACCATAAGTATGTGGACGCCTGCTTATTGAACATTTAATTCCGAAATCATGGGCATTAATATGGAGTTGGTCCCCCTTTTGCTGCAGCCTCTACTCTTCAGGGAAGCCTTCCACTAGATATTGGAACATTGTTATGGGGACTTGCTTTCATTTAGCCACAAGAGCATTAGTGAGGTAGGGCACTGATGTTGCGTGATTAGGCCTGGCTCATAGTCGGCATTCCAATTACTTCCAAAGGTGTTCGATGGGGTTAAGGTCAGGCCAGTCAAGTTCTTCCACACCGATATTAACAAACCATTTATGTATGGACCTAGCTTTGTCCAGGAAACAGGAAAGGGCTTTACCCAAACTGTTGCGACAAAGTTGGAAGCACAGAATCATCTAGAATGTCATTGCATGCTGTAGAGTTAAGATTTCCCTTTACTGGAACTAAAAGGCACAGCCCCTACTGCTCAGCCATGGAAACCCCTTTCATGAAACTCCCGACAAACAGTTATTGTGCACATGATGCAAAACTCTTCATATGGGGATGGTTTCTGTTTTTTGAAAGTTACATATCTTGAAAACTTGATTGTTGACAAGCAAAACCTTTCAAGACCATGTCAAAATTGGACGAATGAAACAAATACAAAAATATTGTTTTGGGTGGAATTTTCCTTTAAAGTTGTTGTACTAGTCCACTTGTAGTCCTGATTGTTGCAAAATTCGTTCAAGATATGTGAATCGTTTCAGGAAACTAGGCGTATGTCGCACGTCACTACTTCACAGGAGAGGCATTTGAACGTAAACATGTAATTTTTTCAAAATTCATTTTTGGGGTGAAATGCCTTCTGGAACAAGTGATCATTCATGTGCCTTAATAACAATACAATGGTTAAATTACAAGCCTAGTTGGTTGGAATAAGGATGAATAAGGTGCCCAGAGTAAACTAGAGTAAACTCAGGCCCAAAAGCTAGAACATGCATTGATTTGGTTAGAAAACACTCTGAAGTTTCTAAAACTGTTTGAATGATGTCTGTGAGTATAACAGAACTCATAAGGCAGGCAAAAACCTGAGAAAAAAATCCAACCAGGAAGTGGGAAATCTGAGGTTTGTAGTTTTTCAAATCATTGCCTATCCAATATACAGGGTCTATGGGGTCATATTGCACTTCCTAAGGCTTCCACTAGATGTCAGCCGTCTTTAGAACCTTGTTTCAGGCTTCTACTGTGAAGGGGGAGAGAATAATTTCAAATGAGGTTTTTGGACATAAAGATGAACTTTATCGAACAAAACACACTTATTGTCTAAAATGGAGTCCTGTGAGTGCCATCCGGTGAAGATCAAAGGTTAGTGATTCATTTTAACGCTATTTCTGAGTTTTGTGACACCTCTCCTTCTTTGGAAAATGTCTCTCTGTTTCTCTGTGACTTGGCGCTGACCTAACATAATCGCAAGGTGTGCTTTCGCCGTAAATCAGACACTGTGGCTGGATTAATGAGAAGTTTATCTTTAAAATGGTGTATAATACTTGCATGTTTGAGGAATCTTAATTATGAGATTTCTGTTGTTTTGAATTTGGCGCCCTGCAATTTCACTGCCATCCAGTACTGTTGAGGTGGGACCTCCTAGAGAAGTTAACCACAGAAAAAGTTAAGAACCTTCCCGCTAGCCATGATTGGCTGAGATAGTGGATGGGCTAGACATGCCAAGAGATGAGTTTGGATTGGTCTGTCATGTAGCATGCTTCTGTCTAGAACATGAGCTGCTCAGTATGTGTAGGTAATCCTTTCTAACAACTATTTTTTTAAGGATATCACGAAAAACTGCAAATGTGTTGATAATGCTCTCCAATTTCTGGAAGACGATCATGCCATGCTTACTCTCTCTGACTCTGAAAATGAGTCAGACGATGAGGAAATCCCTGATTTAAGTAAAAACATTTTCATTGAACCAGACATTGTGGAGTCTTCTGGAACAGCGATGGACAGTGTTGTTGTCACAGAGGAAGTGCACTGAGTTTTGATATCGGTGGAAGCTAAGGAGATTAAGAAAATTCAGAAGCTTTATTGCAAATATGCGGAGGGAGTTGAAAAGAGAACACACAGAAGGCTGATGTATAAAACTCCTGAATCTGGATTACATCTTCAAACTAAGGGGGAGCATGACATCTGTGACAGAGACGTAGAAGTGTTCATCCATGTATACTGTAAGAGTCTTGCTAGCAACATTTTCAGATATTATACGTTTCTCTATTTAGTCAGAAAGTTGTTTATTGGCTAGCTACATGTCTAAATAAGAGAATCCACTATACAAGTAACCATTTACAGCTTCTGTATCCTGTGCATGTGACAAATAAACATAGATTTTATTTTAAATAGTGTGTGTTTACCAGACAGTAATGTGAAGAACATGACTTGCACCAAAGTCAAATTAGGACATAACGTTAGGCCAACGAGACAGTGTCCAAGTTCATCAAACCTCCAGTAGAATACCCTGCTTTTATTTCGTCACACTCACAACCGTAAGCTATTTTCTGTAATTATCTCACCATTCACTTGTAAATAATGATCTTGTGAGTTAATTTCCGTGTAATAATGAATTACAAAATGACCTCAAGTTAAGACAGTGTCAGCTACAATATGGTCATTATTTGAGCTGGCTAGCCAGAAAACATAACACTAGTTAGCTATCCAACCAGCTACAAACAAACTAAGACATTATTTAGATAGTTACTTTTATTTGCCGGATTTCTAGATTGACATACAGTTGAAGTCGGAAGTTCACACAAACTAGTCTTAATGACTCCAACCTAAGTCTTTCAACCACTCCAAAAATGTCTTGTTAAAAGCTCTTGAAGCTAGGGGGCACTATTTTTATGTTTGGAAAAATAACGTTCCCAAAGTAAACGGCCTATTTCTCAGGACTAGATGCTAGAATATGCATGTAATCGTCAGATTAGGATAGAAAACACTAAAGTTTCCAAAACTGTCAAAATATTGTCTGTGAGTATAACAGAACTGATATTGCAGGCGAAACCCTGAGGAAAATCAAACCAGGAAGTGGCTTCTATTTTGAAAACTCCATGTTCCATAGCCTGCCTTTGCTCCATTTAAAGGGATATCAACCAGATTACTTTTCCTGTCGCTTCCTCAAGGTGTCAACAGTCTTTAGACATAGTTTCAGGCTTTTATTTAGAAAAATGAGCGAGAAAGATAACATTGTGTCATTGTATGGCCGGGTGCCAGCAGTGTTTTGCTTGGCGCATCAGAGTTTGGGCAGCTATTGCCTTTCCCTCTCCTACTGAAAAAGAAGGTTGCGGTTGATATATTATCGATTATATATTTTAAAAACAACCCGAGGGTCGATTATAAAAAACGTTTGACATGTTTCTGTGGACATTACGGATACTATTTGGAATTTCTCTGCGTTGTCGTGACCGCTGTTTCCTGTGGATTTCTGAACATAACGCCCCAAATAAACTGAGGTATTTTGGATATAAAAATAATATTTATGGAACAAAAGGAACATTTATTGTGTACCTGGGAGTCTCGTGAGTGAAAACATCTGAACATCAAAGGTAAACAATTAATTTGATTGCTTTTCTGATTTTCGTGAACAAGCTACTTGATGCTAGGTGTTCATAATGTTTTGTCGAGTGATCGATAAACTTACACAAACCCTTGGATTGCTTTCGCTGTAAAGCATATTTTCAAAATTTGACACGAGAGGTGGATTAACAAAAGTCTAAGCTGTGTTTTGCTATATTGCACTTGTGATTTCATGAAAATAAATATTTTTTGTAATATTATTTGAATGTGGCGCTATGCAATTCAGCGGTTGTTGATGACAATTATCCCGCTAAAGGGATGGGTAGCATCAAGAAGTTATTAACAAACTATAGTTTTGTCAAGTCGGTTTGGACATCTACTTTGTGCATGACAAGTCATTTTTCCAACAATTGTTCACAGACAGATTATTTCAATATATCACAATTCCAGTGGGTCAGACGTTTACATACACAAAGCTGACTGTGCCTTTAAACAGCTTGGAAAATTCCAGAAAATTATGTCATGGCTTTAGAAGATTCTGATAGGGTAATTGACATCATTTGAGTCAATTGGAGGTGTATCTGTGGATGTATTTCAAGGCCTACCTTCAAACTCAGTGCCTCTTTGCTTGACATCATGGGAAAATCAAAAGAAATCCGCCAATATCTCAGATAACATTGTAGACTTCATTGTAGTCTGGTTCATCCTTGGGAGCAATTTCCAAACCCCTGAAGGTACCACATTCATCTGTACAAACAATAGTACGCAAGTATAAACACAATGGGACCACACAGCAGTCATACCGCTCAGGAAGGAGACATGTTCTGTCTCCTAGAGATGAACGTACTTTGGTGCGAAAGTGGAAATCAACCCCAGAACAACAGCAAAGGACTTCGTGAAGATGGAGGAAAACGTTACAAAAGTATCTATAGCCACAGTAAAATTAGTCCTATATCGACGTAACCTGAAAGGAATCAAGGAAGAAGCCACCATTCCAAAACCGCCATAAAACAGCCAGACTACTGTTTACAACTGCACAAGGGGACAAAGATCTTACTTTTTGGAGAAACGTCCTCTGGTCTGATGAAACAAAAAGCTGAAGAACACCATCCCAACTGTGAAGCACGGGGTGGCATCATCATGTTTGTGGGGGTGCTTTGCTGCAGGAGGGACTGGTGCACTTCACAAAACAGATGGCATCATGAGGGAGGAAAAGTATGTGGATATATTGAAGCAACATCAGTCAGGAAGTTAAAGCTTGGTCGCAAATCGGTCTTCCAAATGAACAATGACCCCAAGCATTCTTCCAAAGTTGTGGCAAAATGACTTAAGGACAACAAAGTCAAGGTATTGGAGTGGCCATCACAAAGCCCTGACCTCAATCCTATAGAAAATTTGGGTCAGAACTGAAAAAGTGTGTGCGAGCATGGAGGCCTAGAAACCTGACTCAGTTATACCAGCTCTGTCAGGAGGAATGGGCCAAAATTCACCCAACTTATTGTGGGAAGCTTGTGGATGGCTACCCGAAACCTTTGACACAAGTTAAACAATTTAAAGGCAATGCAACCAAATACTAATTGAGTGCATGTAAACTTCTGACCCTTAGGGAATGTGATGAAGTAAATAAAAGCTGAAATAAATATTTTTCTATTTCTACTATTATTCTGACATTTCACATTCTTAAAATAAAGTGGTGATCGTAACTGAACTAAGACAGGGAATTTTTACTCTGATTAAATGTCAGGAATTGTGAAAAACTGAGTTTAACTGTATTTGGCTAAGGTGTATGTAAACTTCCAACTGACCTGTTTCAGGAAACTAGGTGTATGTCGCGCGTCACTACTTCACAGGAGAGCCGTTTGAACGTGAACTATTTTTAAAAATCAGAATGCGTTTTTTTTTCCAGAAATGCCTTCTCGAACCTGTGAACTTTCATGTGCCTTAATAAGAAACATGTATGCCATCTGTAAATACGAAAACAATTGTTAAATTACGAGCGTAGTTGGTTTAGCCACAGAAAACGTGAGCAACCTTCCCACTAGCCATGATTGGCTGAGATAATGAGTGGGCTGGATATTCTGAGAGATGAGTTTGGATTGGGCTGCCATATAGCACGCTTCTGTATATTTGAGCTGGTCAGTATGTCTATTTAATCCTGTCTAACGCAGCTTTAAAAAAAAAAAAATGTTTTGCATTGTAAAACTGCATAAATGTTGCTCTCCACTTTCTGGAGGACCGAGTTTTGAAATCAGTGGAATTCAAGTATGATAGCTAAGGAGATTGAGAAAAAAAACTGTCTCTGGATTACATCTTCAAACTAAGGGCAACCATGACATCCAACAGGAGACGCGCCCATCAATAATATATATGGGTAAGATAGTCTAGCTAGCTACATTTTCAGATATTACACGTTTCTAATTTTGACAAAGTGGTTTCATTTCAAGTTAGTGTACTGTTAGCTAGCTAATGTTAGCTGGCTGACCCGCTTGCAGGCAAACGTTACATGTATGATTGTATTATTCGTATCTTAGAGCCATTTGCTTGGCTAATTATAGCCTAATGTTAGCTAGCTAACATTGAACCTGGTTGATTAGCTACCCACAAATTCATTGAGGGTGGTAACGTCATGAGTTGGGATTATGGTTCATTGTTTACCTAGCTAGCTAGCTACATGTCTTAACAAAATACTTCACTATGCAAGTAATCATTTCGGGTGAGGTCATAAATTCAGTCTGGCCATCTACTCCTATTTCAGAGCACTCGTCTGTGTGTGTGCCAGAGCACAGAATAACTGATTAATTTACGAACACCTGTTGAATATGGCCGGTGACTCTAAACGTTGACAAAAACAACTTCATACAACTGTTTCCAGCAGCACAGTTAGTCACCATTGCTTTGGATAACGTAACAGCCTAATGAGCTCTGCTAGGGCGACTAAAATAGTCAGTGGGGTGTTCTCATTTGTGTCTAGAAGTAGCAAGCAAGCTAGCCAATGTTAGCCAGTTAGCTTGGGTGCTTGACTGCTTTTGTGAGATCAGAACGTTAGGATCAACCCTAATTATTCACTAGAGCATCAAGTATGCTCTTAACACTCCGAGAAATGCTCTGATTTTACTAACGAACAATCTAACAGCATAGTTGCAGTTACCAACGCTCTGGATAACGTAACAGCCTAACCAGCTCTAGGGCGAATAATGTTCAGTGAGATGTTTCCTCTTTCTGTCTGGAAATAGCTAGCAAATTGGCTTGGGTGCTTGACTGCTGTTAATACAGAACGCTCAGATCAACCTGTAAAGAGATGGGTGGGGCTAAAGCTTAAGAGTGTGTGAATGATGCTGAATGGGTGTAGACAAAGGGTTCTCCGGTAGTAGTACCAAAACATTCAAAGGCCATTTTCTCAAAAGGGAGTTTACAAGTTTATCAACTTTCAAAGCAGAATTACTTACCCATTGTTCCTCATGTAGTGTATGATATAAAAAAATGTTTAGCTCTGAGTCTCTACTTTTATCCAATGTAAAAAAAAACAATTGAACATTTTGCTATATAAGACCGATTTTGAGCCTGTCGGTCACATATACTAAATACATTTTTAAACGGATGGGTTTATTGCTGTATACATTTTGGACCACCAGACTGATGATGTCATGCAGCGTGTCATTTGTTTTTACACTTTTTCATAACACCAACGACAAGTTTGATGTCGGACGACAATAGAATGTTAACACCTTTGATCTTGAAATCTTTGGTTGTTTTGTACACTACTGTACTCACTCTGTTTAGCACACGGCCTCACATGGGAATCTTTAAAGAGATGGGTGGGGCTAAAGCTTAAAAGGTTGTGAATGATGCTGAAAGGGTGTTGTCAAAGAAGAGCTCTCCAGTAGGTGTACCAAAACATTCCAGGGACATTTTCTCAAAAGTTTACCAACTTCCAAAGCAGAATTACTTTCCCATTGTTCTTCAACGGTACTGTATGAACATTTAAAAAAACACAATTTCAAATTTTTAGACATAAGACCGTATCGAGTCAGTCGGTCACATATGTCCTCCCTCTGGTGGGTATGATCATCGCAAAACAAATTAATCCTACTTTTTGACCAGAATATGGGCAATATATCTATTTGATAATCATTCCGTACAACTGGAATAACGTATTTTCTCATTTACCAAGGGAAATCTAGGGTGGTAATTTACCCTACATGTTGTATAAATGGAAAACTCATGTTTGTGCAGCCTCAATTGTTTCAATTCCAATTTATTGAATCCATTAATTACAATGTGTCTTTAAAAAGTATAGTAATTTGGTATCAAGACCGGGGGGGAATTATCCCTACACTCGCCATATTTGAAATGTGTAAATAAATCAAGTCAATCCTGATTAGTTATCTAATGAAAATGTAGTCTAATTAAGATATTTCCAATGGCACACACATTGATTTGCCATTTCAGATGAAACATTGGAATGAAGTATAGGCCTACTACTCCTATAGTGTTATAAATATTTTCCATTTATCAGCCTTATATTTTCCGATGCTCTTGATAGGTCATTATTTCATTGGGGCGGATATTGAAAACCTAGACAACGAAGGTTACATATTTCTGGTTTCAATGTAAAATCAGCTAAAATCACTGGATTATTCTTGTGGGGTTTTCATTGCAATCAAGCTAGCTTATATTAGCACGCAGGTGCATGTAATCTCCCATTTAGTATTGTTTTAAGAAAACAAGCGCTAACAAAATGCTCCAATGCAAAGCTCTGCGTCTTTGTTGTGATCCACCCTTACAGTATAATGCTGTCAACATCAATGTTGTGGATTCAGTCCCACATATTAATGAAAGGTGTTTACTGACACAAAGCAGACACTCTAGACTCATCAATATTGACCTAACATTTAATTTGAATAATTAATCCTTAAAGTACATATTGAGTGTACAAAACATTAGGAACACCTGATCTTTCAATGACATAGACTGACCAGGTGAAAGCTATGATCCCATATTGATGTCACTTGTTAAATCCACTTCAACCAGTGTAGATTATGGGGATGAGACAGGTTAAAGAAGGATTATTAAACCGGGACAATTGAGATTTGGATTATGTATTTGTGATATTCAGAGGGTGAATGGGCACAACAAAAGATTGAAGTGGGTATGGTAGTAGGTGCCTGGCGCACCAGTTTGAGTGTGTAATGAACTGCAACGTTGCTGGGTTTTTCACGCTCAACAGTTTCCTGTGTGTATCAAGAATGGGCCACCACGCAAAGGACATACAGGCAACATGACACAACTGTGAGAAGCATTAGCGTCAACATGGGCCAGCTTCCCTGTGAAACGCTTTTGACACATTGTAAAGTCCATGCCCCCATATATTGAGGCTGTTCTGAGGGCAAAAGGGATGCAACTCAATATTAGGAAGGTGGTTCTATTATTTTGAACACTCAGGGTAGACATGAACCCATATATCTTGTCAGATGTCACATTCATCTCTGTGTTGTGTAATGTTCTGTGGCCTACCTACTGTACTTGGCTCTGTGTGCAAGTATCTTTAATGTTACAAACTCTTTCTATACTCTGAGTGTATCATCAATCTCATGCTCCCTACCTGACTCCTCAAAGTCCTGGTTGGCTATGTTCCAGGTGTCCCTGATGTGCATTAGGCTGGCCTCCATGGCCCTCAGGTCCACGTTGGGGCAGTTACACTGGGGGAAGCCTGGGCTGCAGCGGCACCAACAGTCATTGTCCCGGCACACAAACTGACCCTCCTCATTACAGCCAATGTAGTTCAGAGCCGCCTGGACAAACCTAGCCCTCAGGTACTCTGGTAGGATGGTCTGGAGACCTGGCAGAGGAGAGGATATGGTACTGTTTATACAGTATTTTACAATACTGGGTAAACTACAAAACAAATGACTGTAATATTAACTAGACTCAAATACTGTAGTAACTATAGCATATTGCATTTCTACAGTAAGTTTATATAGGACAGAATGAGGTACTTTCTAGTCACTTTATAGATACATTTCCACTGGCTTGTTCATACATGTCTATCAATCCCTGTGATTCACTTTGGAATCCAGTGGTTTGGTTTCCAATGCCAGACTGAAACACAGATTGAAGCTAAATTCCTTCTGACACTCTGGTGCCTCGTCTAATGCTTGGCAGAAAATAGAAACTGTGACAATTCCATCAGAATGTCTGGGTGTGTTCAATTCTGGATGGCCGACCTTGCAGATTAATCTTGTTTTCAGGGCTCTGAACCAGAACAGAGCTGACTGAGTCCAGGTTGTCATAGTTACTGCATCCAAGAGGGCCTGTCCTTGTTTCGGTCACCTAAAGAGAAAGACAGAGGCACATGGCAATAATCCACTGCACTGTGAGAGAGAGCCACTAAAGTCATTAAAAATGCAGGGATGCGGAGTTGAATGTCATGTGGAATGAGATGAACAACTAATAGTACACTCACTTTCTCCCATCTGCCCTTCCACAGGACTAAATATATTACACCTTATTAAGACACAATTAAATGTTCACATCTACAGACATTACAAGTAGTCTAGATACAGTATTTCAGTTATTTGATGTATGACGCAACACCAAGGATGTGCGTTTTGACATTTAGTATAGTCTGTTAAATAAAAACTCAGAGGCCACGTGAGATTATATCCAAAAAGTATGGTACACGAAGAAGCTTAAAGGTGCAGAGTAGGTTTGTTTGTCTACTCAGAGAATGTGAAGACATACAGTAGCAATGCAACCCAAAAGTCCTGTCATCTGACACAGGGGAGATGATGTGGATTCTCCCCAAAAATAAAAATAAAATTAAAATAAAAAAAATTTTGGGGGCAAAGGGAAGAAAGAAAAGAAATCACTAGATTCACGCTGACAAACCTGGAAGACAGGATCTCTGTTCTCTGAGTGGGTGGTTAGATTGTGAACAATCACAGCTCAATCATCATTGACAAAAGGCTGATTTAAAGCTCCCGTATATCAAGGTTCCTCTGCCATCCTCCCAAGACAAACTGGAAGCCTGCAGGCTTATCCATCTCCCTCCCTGTCACTTAAAAATCGTTCTCCCCTTCCACCACAGTGGCTACTTAAAAGTAACTACATTGCCTGTGTAGATTAATGAGTACCTGTAATTATACTGTACATCCAGCAGAAAGGACACACTTTTCCTTTCCGTCTGTGGGCAGAACAGTCGGATTTCTTTGACACCTACTTTAAGGTCACTGGGAAAAAACATAGGGAAGGGTGAGACACGAGAAAGAAAAATAAAATAAACTGAACTGTGTCAAAAGTTCTCTATCCTTCAAAGCATTGAGACACCATAACCATGACCAACCTTATCAATGACATAAGTAGCAGTTATTCATAATATGAAAATCACAAGATGTTCATAAAAAATTTCACTCAACATTGAGGTTTGAGTTACTTTGAAATGGAGGAGCGGGGGAGAGAAAGAGTGTGTGAGAAAGAGAGAACGAGACAAAGCGAGGGTGGGAGAAAGAGGGGAAAAAGAACCAGAACTTTAGCAGGCCCATCGCCAGCATTTCCATTCTTTTTTTATTGATGCTTCGACACAGTTAATTAAAATCCCAGATGTGTCTACAGGGATGGGCAGATTAATTTCTAACACAGACAGATGTCCGACTTAAAGGGAAAATTGACCGAATGCAAATCTAAAGCTGGGTTTTCAATGCATAGCAATGAGACCATCTGCAACAAGGACCCAGCGGAGCAGAGCATGTGCACACTTAGTCGTTTCTATAAGAAATTGATTTAGAAAAAAAATACTCTAAACAGTGATTTGTATATTTCAGTATGGACAGTAACTTACGGGGGATTTGGGCGCTGTCATTAACTGGGAAATTGCCTGAATACAAATTGAAACATTTAAATGAGATGGATTGGAGATGGGGAGAGTGGGTGGAGAGAGGGAGGATTATATTAATATGCCAAAATCGATTGCAATTAAATCACGCTGACTATCACACATTCTAATTGTAGCTGTTTGATTGCTCTTAAAGGATTTCCTGGAATAATTTGTTTGTGTTGCTTGGTTATGTGATTAGGAGGGGACAGGGCCGGCCCCAGGTATGAGCGACATAAGTGGTCATTAGAGACTAAAAAATGAAAAAAAACGACTTACTGTTGAGAATTAGAATACACAAGGTACAATTTCAAAATGTGGTTGTGCATCAACAGTTGTCAATTAGCCCATGTCAACATATTTTTTATTTAGATTGGTAAATTAATCTAGCCAGCTATCTGAACTTGTAGTAATCATGGCCGAATTACCAAGCGGGCACGAAGGGCATGAACCCTGTGGAGGCCCCCATTGATTTTGTTAGTCACGCTCAGTAAGATATCAAATTAACATCGCATAAGTCATGGCAAAATGTGTAGAATTTCAGGAAATTAGCTGTAAAACTGCACATTTCTCTCCACCTCAAGGCAAAAGGAGTAGAATTATATGAAATGAGTTATACAATTGCTAAACTTTCTCTCCACCCTATGAAAAAAGTAAAATTGCAGAAAACTTGCTTTAAAATAGTAAGTTATACAACATTATATGTACGTCCCATGTAAAAAAACATGTCAAATTGCAGCAAATTAACTTTTTCTTACTCTGGGGAGGGGGAAATAATCAAGAGTAGAGCCATTAAAATGTTTTTCCCATGAGCTGGAGGGGTCCCCAACCAAATCTCTCTTAGGGCCCTCAAAAGGCTAGGGCCGGCCCTGGGAGGGGATGTGTCTAGTATACATCATCAAACAGTACTATTAGTCAGCACCAGCATTCTTTCACTCACTCCTCATGAAGCATGCATTCTTCCTCTGATTCGGGCAAGGATGTTTTAAAATGCCTCAGCCAAAGAATCTGCCACTGGGGACTTGTTTAAAGGTCTAACTAGCGGTTAGTGTTTGGGAATAGCTAATGGTTTTAAGGGAGGACGGCAAAAGTGCTCAAAAGTAGTGCAGTAACAAGCCTTTCATATTTTAATATACATGGTGCATTGCCTCAAGTGTCTTGGAAGCTCAATTATTTTCTGAATGGAAGCGTTAATATTATTATAATACCACTAAGGCAGAGGCATTGAAACTGAAAGAATCATGCCTTTTGTTAATTCAACCAATGGATAATTCCACAAAAGCAGGATAAAATGCCACTAAATGTGCCAGAGATGTCATGTATTTGAATAACAATGGGTATTAAGAGGCCTGTACTCCAACCTGTTTAGAAAAATATGGAATGCCAGTAATATTTCATAAGGAATGGCGATTCTTTGGAAATTGCTTCTTTCACTGCGCCAAAGAATCGGCCCATTTTTTATCACTGGGGCATAGCCTTAGTCAATGCTGCATATCCCCATTTACATCCTAGATGTGTTTATGATTGTTGAGACATTCTTTGAGGATTCCGGCCAGATGTTTTAAAACCACTGTTTTCCTGGCTTACACTATCATCGCTAGCAGAGCTGACGTTAGCTAGCTACCTTAACAAGCTAAGGTTAGCCTACTTCATTGCAACGTGGATTTGGCTTTGAAACATGATAACATTTAGAAGGAAAATTAGAAGGAAAACATTTTGTCATGATTGTGATGTCGCCAGATTGACTTTACATGCAGTAAAAATGTAGCCAGCTAACCAAGATTGAGGGGACCACTGAATGTTTGCTAGCTAACATTAGCATTGCTAGCTATTTTTGATTAACTTTACTAGTAACAGTAATGGAGTGATTGAGCGGTGCTCTTCCCTTCTCTCAGAGCTGAATGATTCAGGTGCTCTGACCAGACAACGTTGCAGAGAGTAAACCGAGCTGGTTAAAGTTAAAGTTTACTCACAGCTTGCAATTGAGAAGCTTGACTGACGACCTAGACAGAGGTTTAACGGTAAGCGAAGCTGGCTACAGTTTATACCTTTATCTAAATTTGTAAAGTTCCCCAAGATTCTATGACTTTGATAGAAAATAACAAAGTTACTCTTGTTTTTGCATCCAAGGGTACCTTTTTATTGAGGGGGAGGACATCGAGACCATGATACTGTCATGACGTTGCCCTCTTTTAGTACAGCGAGCACCATCCCCCGCTCTCTGCTTCTACAACCAGACTGCTGTGGTCAGAGAGAGGTCGTAAATTCCTGAGGAGAAGACCCTACCTCATGGCCACACAGTATAAGAGACAGAGTGAAAATTCATAGAGAACAAAGGAATTTCTTCCACCTCACAGAACTTGAGGTCCGAACAAATTTCATGTTCCGGAGAAGCTATAAAAGATCGGTGAAGAATCCAGCTACAAACTGGTCTGTTTGTTACAACTTGGGAAAGCTCATGGGAGACAGTGTGGCCACATTATCATAATGCTGTTTATATAATAGCCTCATATATGAGGTTTACATCTAATTGTTGTAATAGATGAATGAGTATGATACCGTTTGTAAAATTGTGTAATGTGATTTTGGACTGTTTAATGAAGGAAACTCCAATTCCCTTTTGAGTTGAACTTAATCAGAGGACCGCCCCTGAGCCCAGTTAGGGTCAGGCATCCTGGGACAGACCCTTTTCTGCAATTCCAAATAAAACCCAACTCAGTCAGACCATGTTTCTTTCAATCACGGGAGTACAAAGATTGCAGACCATTGCTGAATCTTTTAACCATACCACGTGGTTAAACTCTTAGACTATCGATACCGACAGAATAAGAAAAATCTTTGATATTAATTACTAGTCTGCAGCTAGTAATTCGGTATCATTGAACGCGAAGAACGACAACCGCCGAAACATCCATTCAACACCAACATGAATGAATGTCACTCTGAACTATCCTGAGAGAGAGAGAGAGAGAGAGAGAGAGAGAGAATTCTACAAAGGAAACAAACTTTTCACCAGTGATCAAGACCACACACTGAGGGTAAATATATATATATTGATTGCAATTGTTCCCGAATGAGTGCAAAGGATTAGCATTTTAATTGTTATAATTATCAACTCTGTTGTGACTTCTCAGCTGACCCCGACTCCCCGTTTTGTCCACCAAGCCGTGATGCCGGTTTAGCCCACTAGGGCTAAACCCTTATCATTTCTTGTAACTATATTTACTTTGTGTTTTGTTTATGCATTTCTGTGAATTACTTAGTAAGTAATAAATAAATGATTTAAATGACTGGGTCCGTGCAGATAACCAACAATTTACGACATTTGGAATGAGACTAACGTGAGGTAAAGTAAATAACTCATTAATCAGAAGACTATGGATTAGATATGAAAATATCTGAAAAGTTATTTTAGGAAATTATAACTTTGTAATCTGAATATTTTCCTTGGTGCCCCGACTTCCTAGTTAATTACAGTTACATGATTAATCAGTTTGATCGCGTAATACTAATTACAGAGAATCTTTGCTAAAAACTAAGTCTTCAATTCAATGATAGTAAAGACACGACAATACTGTAAGGTTCTATCTGACATTTTTGTCAAAAATCGGTCAGTAACATATCTTCAGATGGTTCTTCATATGTCTGTGAAGTTAGATTTTTGAAAAAGTAAAGTGAAAAAAAGGAAAAACTAGTAAATTTGATCTGCATGAACCCATTTGAACCCATTGGCTCTATACGGTTCTATCTGAAATTGAATCACAAGCCTTAACAAATTCAGACAGGCCAATCAGACCATCTCTTTGCCATCTGCCGCTAAGTATGGTCTTGGCCAGGTGTGGACAACCCCAGTCCCCGGAGTCCTGATTGGTGTCACTTTTGTCCCAGCACCAGCTTACACACCTGACACCAATAATCAACTAATCATGATCTTCAGTTTAGAAGGCAATTAGTTTAATCAGCTGTGTTTGCTAGGGATGGGGGGAAAGTTACAATCTGTCCCCGAGGAGTGTAGCTGCCCATCCCTGGTCTGAGCTAGTCTAGCCAACAAGCAAAATCTTAAAGTATAATAAATCTTCAAGTAAATAATGTTGTCCCATCATTCAGTGATGACAGTAATTTGTCTGATGATCATAATACCTTTCTTTATGTATTTGATGATGTGTTCTGACTATCTTGGCAAACTAGTGTTATTCTATCATTTACATATTGAAATAGCTACAGTTTTTCCATCAAATCCGTTCTACATCTTGAACTGCTGCTACTGTCATTTTTCACTATATTTATCTTGCGTTCCAAAGCTTAACCATAACAAGTTATCTTAATTCTCCTACAAATGAACCATAACAGGACATGAATGATTAAACACCACATCCTAGCTGACCAGAAGATTGGGTGAAAAACACTCCTCTATTCTTTCTCACATCGATGGCTAGTTGTTTTTCAAGCTAATTGTAATAAACCTCAGTAGAAATTGTCCAGAGTTGTAAATCAAACTTAAACCACCTGATTTATGTCCACCTGGTGCTTTTAGTGTTTCCTGTTTGTGTTCCATGCTCACTGGTAGGTTAAAGAACGATTTATTATGGACAGCGTGAGACATCTTAACTCATACCCAAAATGGCTGACAAATGGGGCAAGCTCTCTAAGAAATTATTGAAATGGAACCGATGATTCGTCTCGCATGCGTAATTGTAGAGGCACCACTTCCCATCCTCATCTATTTCATTTTCCCATTCCCTTTCTTTTTTACCCGGCGTGTTACACTTCCAAAAAGTTTTGGGACACTGGAGAATAAGAGCCCCTCCCAGCTGCCCACTGCACTGAGGCAAGGAAACACTGGCACCACAGATAAATCTACGATCATTTCAGTAAGCATTTTTCTTACGGCTGGCCATGCTACCCCTACCCTTACGGTTGGCCATGCTACCCCTCTTACGGCCACCTGGCTACACCTACCCTGGCCAACAGCTCTGTACCCCCCGCAGAAATGTGCACAAGTCCCCCCCCGGTTATCCTTCACCCAAATCCAGACAGCTGATTTTCTGAAAGAGCAGCAAAATCCGTATCCCTACAAATCAGCTGGGCTGGACAATCTGGACCCTCTCTTTCTAAAATTATTTGTTGCAACACCTATTAGAGGATCCAAATATATAAAACATTTTTTAATTAACCTGGGATAGGGGGCAGCATTTTCACTTTTGGATGAAATGCATGCCCTGAGTAAACTGCCTCCTCCTCAGTCCTAGATGCTAATATATGCATATTATTAGTAGTATTGCATAGAAAACACTCTGAAGTTTCTAAAACTGTTTGAATGATGTCTTGTCTGTGAGTATAACAGAACTCATATGGCAGGCGAAAACCTAAGAAAAATCCAACCAGGAAGTGAGAAATCTGAGGTTTGTAGTTTTTCAAAGCTTGGCCTACCGAATACACAGTGTCAAGTTGCACTTCCTAAGGCTTCCACTAGATGTCAACCATCTTTAGAAACTTGTTTTAGGCTTCTGCTATAAAGGAGGGGGGAATGGGAGCTGAATGAGTAATGGGTCTTGCAGAGTGTCAGACTCGTGAGGCGCGGTCCCGACAGAGTTAGCTCTCGTTCCAGTGCTTTTCTACAGACAATGGAATTAGTTTGACATGTTTCTAGCGGAACTCCTGCGCTAGAAATGTCAAAAAAATATTTCAAAAAATTACTAGTCTGTTCAACCTCTCTTTCGTATCGTCTGAGATCCCCAAAGATTGGAAAGCTGCCGCGGTCAGCCCCCTCTTCAAATGGGGAGACACTCTAGACCTAAACTGTTATAGACCTCTATCCATCCTGCCCTGCCTTTCTAAAATCTTAGAAAGCCAAGTTGACAAACAGATCACCGACCATTTCGAATCCCACCGTACCTTCTCCACTATGCAATCTGGTTTCCGAGCTGGTCATGGGTGCAACTCAGCCACGCTCAAGGTCCTAAACGATATCATAACCACCATCGATAAAAGACAGTACTGTGCAGCCGTCTTCATCGACCTGGCCAAGGCTTTCAACTCTGTCAATTCTTTTTGGCAGACTCAATAGCCTTAGTTTATCAAATGACTGCCTCGCCTGGTTCACCAACTACTTCTCAGATAGAGTTCAGTGTGTCAAATCGGAGGGCCTGTTGTCCGGACCTCTGGTAGTCTCTATGGGGGTGCCACAGGGTTGAATTCTTGGGCTGACTATTTTCTCTGTCTATATCAATGACGTCACTCTTGCTGCTGGTGATTCTCTGAATCACCATTCTGTGTCTGTGTACATCTGGCCCTTCTTTGGACACTGTGTTAACAAACGTACAAACGAGCTTCAATACCATACAACACTCCTTCCGTGGCCTCCAACTGCTTTTAAATGCAAGTAAAACTAAATGCATGTCCTTCAATCTATTGCTGCCCGCACCCGCCCACCCGACTAGCATCACTACTCTGGACGGTTCTGAATATGTGGACAACTACAAATACCTAGGTGTCTGGTTAGACTGTAAACTCTCCTTCAGACTCACATTAAGCATCTCCAATTCAACATTTAATTTAGAATCGGCTTCCTATTTGGCAACAAAGCCTCCTTCACTCATTCTGCCAAACGTACCCTCATAAAACTGACTATCCTATCGATCCTTGACTTCAGCGATGTCATTTACAAAACAGCATCTAACACTTTACTCAGCAAATTGTATTTAGTCTATTACAGTACCATCTGTTTTGTCACCTACGCCCCATATACTACCGACCACTGCGACCTGTATGCTCTTGTTGGCCAAACCCACTGGCTCCAGGTCATCTAGGTAAAGCCCCGCCTTATCTCAGCTCACTGGTCACCATAGCAACACCCACCTGTAGCACATGCTCCAGCAGGTATATTTCACTGGTCAATCCCAAAGCCAACACCTCATTTGGCCGCCTTTCCTTCCAGTTCTCTGCTGCCATTGACTGGAACAAATTGTAAAAATCACTGAAGTTGGAGACATATCTCGTTCTCTAACTTTAAGCATCAGCTGTCAGAGCAGCTTACCATTGTACCTATACACAGCCCCTCTGTAAGTAGCACACCCAACTACCTCATCACCATATTGTTATTTTTTTGTTGTTCTTTTGCAACCCAGCATCTCTACTTGCACGTCACCATCTGCACATCTATCACTCCATTGTTAATGCTAAATTGTAATTATTTCGCCTCTATGGCCTATTCATTGCCTTACCTCCTTAATCTTACTACGTTTGCACACACTGTACATATACTTTTCTATTTTGTTACTGACTGTACATTTGTTTATCCCATGTGGAACTCTGTGTTGTTGTTTTTGTCGCACTGTTTTGCTTTATCTTGGCCAGGTCGCAGTTATAAATGAGATCTTGTTCTCAACTGGCCTACCTGGTTAAATAAAGGTACAATTCAATTAAATACAGTAGCTACAGGGTTTTCTCCTCTTGAAAATCTCTAAAAGCCATTGTCCGGTGCTCTCTCTGAGAAGCTTTTGTCTTGCCATCCGTCTTCATCTTAGTGAGGTAGAAATCCATGGCCTGAATTAAAGCCTGCTGATGCTGTGAATATTTCACATCAGTCACCTGAAACTGCCTCCCAACAAATGCAACTCCGAGAACTTCTGCTCCATTCATCTTAATCAGAGGATTTTAGCAACACTTTGTCCACGAGGACACTTCCAACGCAGCCATGATGTGTCCTTTTGCCAATTCAATTTAATGACTATGCCTTATCTGTCTGTGGTTGCCCATGATGGGATAGCACTGGGATGAGTCAATAAAAAATGGAAGGACGCTTACAAAACAGCAAGTGAGTTTTTAATTAATCTCAGATAATGTTAGGAATCAACACTCAGCTGTATAATTTTGTTAGGGACGACCATCACAGTGGTTCCCAAAGCCTCATTATGAGCAAAACAGTCCAGCAGTGTAGTTTTATACAACTACTTAAAGAAACTTAAATTAGCTGGGATGGCTTACCAGCTCGTCCAAAACGACCATTTGGAAAACACCGCTCTAATACAAGGTGCCTGTGCTAGGGAAATTCCTCATTGATAATCCTGTCATTGTCACAGGTACATGTAAATATACCACAGGCTCACATGGAAACTGCCAAACGTCCTGCTGTGAAAAGGGCAAACTCAGCCGATCAGACTCATTATTCAGTAATAATGATGGTCCCAGCTAGAGGGCTCTGGGAATGAAAGATGGAATGAATTGATGATATTTAAATCAAACACACATCCTGCTATTTATGAAACTTTCATCCTGGCGCCAACAGACACAACTACAGCACACATCACAGATGGAACTACAAAGCAAAACTGCTAGGTTTACTCTAACCATTGTATGGTTACCTTGATGGCTGTGGATGCTATTTGGATGTGGTGTAGCTTGCGCAAGGTGCCTTCCCTGTCGATGAAGTAGGATGCAGCCAGCTGGTGGAGTGCCTCCAGAGTCACGGCCGTACCGTTGGCCTCGCTTGCCTCCACTGTCCTACTCAACCTCCGCTTGTCCACAAAGATCATTAACGACTCCTCCCCTAAACACAAACAAGGGCACAGAACGGCGCAGAATATGCACTGAGAACTGGGCCGGGAATAGTCCACATCCAACACGACACCTATACAGCACAGAGATAATGTGTTTCTGAACCTGAGAAATGGGCCTTCCAATCATTCCACCAATAAATAAAAGGTTTATTATTCTTACCCCCCAGGGTGGCTGAGAGTAGAAAGTGTGTTCCGAACTTCCTGATGATGCTGTCTGTGATAGAGCTGAGGCTGGGCCGTCTGCCCAGGTGCCTTATGGTCTGAAGGAACTCGGGGTCCAGAGGCAGAGCCAGACCATTGTTATCCTGTCTCTCTAGAGCCAGGCTGTTCACCTTCCAGCGGCCAAACTCCCTGCAATGTCACACACAAACATTATTACGCACACACAAACAAGCTCACAGGCAGGGATGCACACACACACTGGCAGGGCACACTCCATTAGCAAACACCCTCTATCATAGTCATAGTGAAGAGAGAGAAAAAGGGCTCAAGAGCATGTTACAGCCAGACCCAGCCCACAACCCCAGTGCCCTCTGCCAAAATAAAGAGTAGACCGTCTAAAGGTCCGCAGAGGCCCTGGCACCGCCCCAGAATGAGGCCAATGTCTATCTGTGCTCTGAGTATTGAAAGAAGAATACAACATAGGATTATACTGTTCCAATTGCAGAGTGGACAGAACGACACAGCTTGGGCTGCATTAGAAGACTCATATTCAGATTCAGGCCATGCTGGGTGGAAAATATCATGTCTGCACAGCAACTCCGGTGGCATTTGGATCTTTATGTGCCATTTCCTAAAAGATGAATGGTACCATGCTGTTTTCAATGTGTTCTGATAATTACTCTGTGCCTATCGTGAAAACACTGTCCTTCCCCAACACTTTTTACACAATGGTGCAATCTCGGTTGTGTAGAGTGACTTGTGATGCCCTGCGGCTGGACAGGTTTGTAATCACTGGGGAAGACATTCTGCTCAAAGGGCGCAAGCACACACACACACACTGTGCTGATGAGCTGCTCTCAAGGGTCCTCTGTAGAGGCTAAGACCCTCTGATGAGGATAAAGGGTCTTGATATCCATGCTGGCAGAGCAGGGTTCCAACGGTCTTTATCTAGATTATCATGTGGCTCAAATAGCCCATAATAACCAGGGTATAGTGGTCAAGCCTGTTATGGAAAGAAGAAAGCAGAATTGTAAAGCTGTCAGACATGAGTGCTGCTGAGGTGTATTATTCCATTATAAGCAGTCCATGTTGCGAGTGTTCCACCACAGCAAGGATACTATATCTATACCTCACATTTCTATGTGAATTTGGTCAGGTCGCCCAAAACTTTATATATTGCAGCTTTAATAACATCAGTGGGATTGCAATTGACACCACATGTGGTGAATAAACAAAGTGTTAAATGAATCACTTTGGAATCAACACTGTGTGGTGTTGTTACTCAACTGTGTTGAGTTAATTTCCATTAACTCTGATAAAAATGACGTAGAAGGGGCCTTGTTCACATTTTCCCAGAATGCTTTGTTGCAGGTTGATTTATAGAAATGTATTTTAATATTTGTGTTTCTGCATAAACATTGATTGATTATTTGAACTAAACTAATCCAATCTGTAATTGCAGAGTATACAAAACATTAAGAACAGTTCCTCCCATGACATAGACTGACCAGGTGAAAGTTATGATCTCATATTGATGTCACTTGTTAAATCCACTTCAATCAGAGTATATGATGGGGAGGAGACAGGTTGAAGAAGAATTGAGACATGGATTGTATATTGTCGTGGAAATTCTAATCAATAATGAGGAGAGACAAGGTCAATCACCAATCAGGATATTACTTTATTCAAACCTTATTAATAAGGGAACATAGAGCAATTTGCTTCCACGATATTGAGGCTGTTTTGGCGAGCAGCTCTGATACAAATAATCAAACATAGATTTTATATTAAAGATACACCATCTTGGTCTACATGACAAACAACAGATGCATGGAATGGGTCAAATGGTGAGACTTGATATATGAGAAAGGAGTGTCCCCCAGCCAGATAGCATTTGTTATGAAGACTTTTCTTATTGTACAGAGTTTGGTCCCTAAGACAAGGCTCTGATCTCGTCCTTTGTACTTCACAGTACGGAGACACCAACTCATTCTATGGCATAAATCAAATGTAAAGTCCAGAGGGGAGTGAGTCTCTGGGTCATACACTAGGTATAGGATAACGTACAATTGTACATCAGAGATGACGTACAATTGTTCCAGACACTACCCCACACATCTTGTCACGCCTTACCTTCCCCAAGGCCAAAGGAGGGAGTGACTGGCACACAAACATTGTGGACACAAGTAATTGGTTCCCCATTAATCACGGCATCCCTTCACATGGTTTAAAATAGGTAAAGACACATTCACATATGAAGACAATGTTTCCTCCTGTCCTCCTCTCTATCTGATATTCTGCATAGCACCAGGGACATGTGATAGACAAGTTTGACTTCTCCCCTCTCTGGACCCCAGGTGACTGAGACCCATATAAGGGAAGGAGTGCAACTCTACGGACAATTCCTTCAACCTCATTGCTTGGTTTTTGCTCTGACAACTGTGGAACCTTACATAGACAGGTGTGTGCCTTTCCATATCATGCCCAATCAATTAGATTTACCCCAAGTTTTAGAAACATCTCAAGGATGATCAATGGAAACAGGTTGCACCTGAGCTCAATTTAGTCTCATAGCAAACATGGTCTGAATACTTATGTAAATAAGGTGATTCTGATTTTATTGGGAATACATTTTCAGAAATATCTAAAATGCTGTTTATGCTTTCTCATTATGGGGTATTGTGTGTAGATTGATAAGGAAAACATTTTAATAAATTTTAGAATAAGGCTATAATATACAAAATGTGGGAAAAGTGAAGGGGTCTGAATACTTTCAAAATATACTGTATAGTCATAAGGGTTTACTTTAAATTCAAACACATTCACTTAGGAAGTCACTTGGTAAAGGCTTCAGGAATAGAATGTATTGAATGCAACAACCATGTCTCTGTCACTTACAAACACAGTCATGGGTGGGTATCTCTCACATTCACTTGAAAGGCATAATGGAAAATATGCAAATAAAGCTTTACAAACTGCAATATTAAAACACTGTGAGTATAAAAATTCTGATCTCATATGTGCTGTGTAGACACGCATGCTGATGTGATATTACACACTGCCATTACACTGGGTGTTCTGTCGTGGAATTTACAACAAACAGATATGCACGCATATATACACTCGCGCGCACACACAGCAACACTAATTTATTTCTGGAGAGAACACCCCCAGGAGTCCGTGCTAACTGTCAATCAAAATCTCACCAATGAGAATTTCCACAGAGGAAAAAACAAGTGAAAAAATTAAGTAGCCAACAGGAATCAGTTCATTAGGGCCTGTTTCATGACGGATTTCCCTATAACGAGGGGCCATTAATGGTACTCCTTCCACTAAGCTGAGGGGGAGAAAGGGAGGGAGGGAGAGGGAACAAGGGAATAAAGGAGCAAGGGAGTGGAGGAGAGCTTAACCGTAATCGACACAAAGCTTCTGGGGATTTCTGATGGGCAGTTATGGATTCCGCTGCAGGTTAGCAAGGACACACACACACACATTCTGGTGGGCAATTCCACCACTGGCCCCTGGCAGTATGTGAGCGACAGGGGTTCCAACTAGTATGTGTGTGTGAGTGTCAGACCTAGGTTCAAATACATGTGTATTTAGTAATAGTTATTGAAAATACTTATTTGAGTATTTTCAAATACATAGCCCAAAACAATGTATTTTATTTGAATATTTGAATGGTCATTTGTAAAAAAACAAATAGTCTAGCAAAAATACTTTCAAAAACTTTCCTGGGATACTATTTGAAACCCTTTCAAACATATTTTCCCAAAACATATTTAAAATAGCCTCAAATACTCTGCTCTCAAAGTTGGACTAAAAATAAAATATGTATTTAAAATTCTATAAGTACATGGTTGATTCTTTTGCTAATTTTTAAGGTGACACATCCTCTAAAAAAAGAGGATACTGGTGATGAAGAGGAGGAAGGTCTGCAACCTGTAAGTTCCATTGACCTTGATGAAGTTCACTTTTCACAGCATGAACGTTGCTATACTCACACAATACTGCTCACCATTAAAGATTGCTTTCAGTCTGTATATAACCTTATGAAAGCCGTTTCCAAAGACATTAACATTGTCTCCCACTAACACAAGTCAACATTTGCACAGGATCGCCTTGAATGGGAGAATTGTCTGCAACCAGCCACTGTCACAAGGTAGAATTATCAACTGAAAATGTTGACACACTGCCTGTCACCAAGCTATCCATGCATAAAAAGTATATCCTCGCTGATGCTGTGGACATCCTAACCCCTTTGATGTTGCCACAGATTGTGTGAGCAAGGATCCAACATCATCATTGCCAACATCATCATTCCTATCCAGAGGACTGACTAAACATCTCACCAATTGCTCTACCAGGTACAATGAAAAGCTTGTCAAAAGAAGTTGTTGATAACTGTTTATGAGCAGAAGAACACATACCAGATTGCCTCAGTCTTGGATCCACAATTTAAACTGCCATGGTGCAATGCCACTGAGAAGGCTGTCCTTACTGCAGATATCATCGATCTTGCCACAAAGTTCACTAACACAACACAGGATGATCCCCCACCAAAAGCAAAGTAAAAGTTGGCCTTCTAGGCAGAGTTGCAAAGAAAAAGCCATATCTCTGTCCAGAGTCTGTGTTCTTTTGCCCATCTTAATCTTTTCTTTTAATTGGCTTTTTCTTTGCAACTCTGCATTGAAGGCCAGCATCCTGGAGTCGCCTCTTCACTGTTGACATTGAGACTGGTGTTTTGAAGGGTACTATTTAATGACGCTGCCAGTTGAGGACTTGTGAGGCATCTGTTTCTCAAACTAGACACTCTAATATACCTGTCCTCTTGATCAGTTGTGCACCGGGGCCTCCCACTCCTCTTTCTATTCTGGTTAGAACCAGTTTGTGCTGTTCTGTGAAGGGAGTAGTACACAGCGTTGTACGAGATCTTCAGTTTCTTGGCAATTTCTCGCATGGAATAGCTTTCATATCTCAGAATAAGAATAGACTGACGAGTTTCAGAAGAAAGTGCTTTCTTTGAGTCTGTAATCAAACCCACAAAAGCTGATGCTACAGATACTCAACTAGTCTAAATGCCAGTTTTATTGCTTCTTTAATCAGGACAACAGTTTTCAGCTGTTCTAACATAATTGCAAAATAGTTTTCTTATGATCAATTAACCTTTTAAAATTATAAACTTGGATTAGCTAACACAACGTGCCATTGTAACACAGGAGTGATGGTCGCTGATAATGGGCCTCTGTACGCCTATGTAGATATTCCATTACAAATCAATCATTTCCAGCTCCAATAGTCATTTACAACATTAACAATGTCTACACTGTATTTCTCATCAATTTGATGTGCTTTTCTTTCAAAAACAAGGACATTTCTAAGTGATCCCAAACTTTTGAACGGTAGTGTATACCAAATATTTTTTTGAAAATACTGTCTTTAAAATATTTCCAACGATATGTATTTGAAGTAATTGTAAATACATGCCAATACTTTACACATTGTATTTTGAAAAACATTCCAATATTCAACTACTTTTCTTTCAAATTAAGCTTATCTTATTACTTGTTTTCAAATGTATTGAAAAGTAGTGATGGGGAAATGTGAAATCAGAGTGGAGGAACCAGCTACAGGGATCTTAGGACACAAACTCTCTCCCTCTCTCACACAGTATAGCTTATACTGTACAATCTGTGCTCTTTTACAAGTTGAAGATATTATTTTACTACTACTGTGCTCTGTATTCAATATAATTTGACACTGATCCCTCTGAATGTTCAACGTGCACAACGTGGAATCAGCAACAGAAGAATAGTTTACCATTTTCAGATCAGGAAGAAAGATCTTTTTGCTTGCAAAGACTTCAAAGTCGTCATACCTGAAGTCAAAGTAAAGAGCCAAAAGAGAGAAAGAGATAAGATGAAGAGATGAAAAGGGAGAGAGAGACGAAAGGGAGAGATATGAGAGAGTGATCAATACAAACGCAAGAAAGAGAGACAAAAGAGAGGGAGACAAAAGATAGTGAGGAGAGAGAGGAAAGCAAGAGAGACGACAGAGAGAGACGCCAGAGAGAGACGAAAGAGGGGGATGAGAGAGACACGAAAGACAGACACTAAAGAGAAAAGAGAGTGACGAGAGAGAGCGAAATGAGAGAGTGGGAGACGAGAGAGAGCGACGAGAGAGGGAGAGAGGAAAGAGAGAGATGAAAGAGTAACGGAAATGAAAGAGCGAGGGAGACGAGAGATGGAGAATTGAGAGAGAGAGACAAAGAGAGACGAGGGATACAGAGATGAAAGACATGAGAGAGAGGGACAGAGATGAAGGAGCTGGAGAGAGACGAAAGAGAGATGGAGTATTGGAATGGTTAACAGCTTTGATAATAACAAAAGCAATGATCCCATGAGTGAACATGATACCAACAACATCAAAAGAACTTACCCTTACAAACACTTACAAAAGAGAAAGACAAAAGAGAGACTAGAGAGAAAAAAGAGAGAGAGACGAAAGAGAAAGAGAGATGAATGAGAAAGAGAGATAAAAGAGAGAGACAAAAAGAGAGAGAGATGAAAAGTGAGCATGAAAGTGAGCAAGGGAGAGTGACAAAAGAGAGCGAGACGCAAGAGAGACGAAAGAGAGAGAGAGAGACCAAAGTGGGATACAGAGATGAAAGAGAGAAGTATGAAAATGGTTAACAGCTATGATCCAAATGGAATCAATCATCCCATGAGTGAACATGTCCCCAACGACATCAAAAGGACATTAAACACCAATTTGAAAGACTGTTTCCGACCGTTCTACGATAGTTGCCGGGAGCTGACGCTGAGTAGTCCATGTGGAGTCAAACGGCATTAGGAGGACAGCTCGGGAACGTCTGAAAATGTATTTTAAAGAACTAATTCCAGCACTGAAAGATTCCAAAAAGTGGCTAATTATTTCAGGTTCGGTACCATTGTTGGGCTGCGAGTGTGAAAGATTCAGCAAGCTACTTGCAAAACACACCTGGCTAAAACATTACTGTAGCTCTTTTGGAATCATTTTTACAGATAATTTTGACACCTTTTGTAAACAAAAGATGAATGACGAATTCCATCCAAATCATCTTGGCTCCTGGACTTCTGTCCACGCACTTCAAGGCTACGTTGAGACATTGCCTTATCAATGACCCAAGCCCAGCTCAGATAAGCCCTACCATTGTGTCTCTGCTACTGAAAATGTTCATTGCCCCAGGGGTGTTGGCAGACACAATGTAAATAACTTAATTTATGTCCCTCTAACTGCCCTGAATGCCTCTGTTGGTCCTACAGCTATTGTATACAGTAATCATGTGCCTATGAACCATAGTTATACTGTTAGAACTGCGGCTGTGTGCCCTAGTAGGAAGTCCACTGTGTGCAGCTCACCCTGCAATATCAGGCGGAAATTTTGAAAAGTAGGGGGGTAGCTCTAAGAGGTTTTAAGGCAAGTTCTCTCTAGTTACGAGGCAAGGTCTGGATTTTACTCAGATCCAATTTAGACAACTAAATTCACATTTCATCTTTATAAAAACATTATCTTTGTTCTGGACATTTTCTTCACAAAAACTTCAGGTACATATTGTGAAAACTCATCAAGCTACAATGTTTTTGTTATAATATCGTCATTTACATTTTAATAACATAACAAAAACTACATTCATTTTCGTATTCCATCTACCGTCATTACTATCATTTTGGCTGACGAAGTCCATTTATTGAATGTTACTGTTCTGAAGTAGGTTCTCCATAGGCCCATCATACATTCCATTCCTCCAAACTGAGAGGACAAAGGCTTTTGTCTGCTGCCTTAAGATTTACAATGGGGGTGAGGTGTCATAAAACCGCCCACCTCCATACTTCTCGAGCTCCCCCCCTCTGGTGGGTGTGAGATATGTCTCTTGTGATCCACGGTAACCTGACCCGAACAAGCCAGTCATGACATATCACTACTAATGCTACAGAAATGTGCTTTAAATGCAGTATCGAGATCTATCGGATGTAGTGATCACAATATAAACTCAGCAAAAAAATAAACGTCCTCTCACTGTCAACTATGTTAATTTTCAGAAAACTAAACGTGTAAATATTTGTATGAACATAAGAAGATTCAACAACTGAAACATAAACTGAACAAGTTCCACAGACATGTGACTAACAGAAATGGAATAATGTGTTCATGAACAAGGGGGGGGGGGGGGTCAAAAACAGTCCCTATCTGGCGTGGCAACCAGCTGCATTAAGTACTGCAGTGCATCTCCTCCTCCTGGACTGCACCAGATTTACCAGTTCTTGCTGTGAGATGTTACCCCACTCTTCCACCAAGGCACCTGCCAGTTCCCGGACATGGCCATAGCACTCACCCGCCGATACAACAGGTCCCAGACGTGCTCAATGGGATTGGGATCCGGGCTCTTCGCTGGCCATGGCAGAACACTGACATTCCTGTCTTGCAGGAAATCACGCACAAGTCGAGCAGTATGGCTGGTGGCATTGTCATGCTGGAGGGCCATGTCAGGATGAGCCTGCAGGAAGAGTACCACATGAGGGAGGAGGATGTCTTCCTGTAACACACAGCGTTGAGATTGCCTGCAATGGCAACAAGCTCAGTCCGATGATGCTGTAACACACCGCCCCCAGACCATGACGGACGTTCCACCTCCAAATCGATCAGTCCTCGGTGTAACGCTCATTCCTTCGAAGATAAACGCAAATCCGACCATCACCCCTGGTGAGACAAAACCGCGACTCGTCAGTGAAAAGCACTTTTTGCCAGTCCTGTCTGGTCCAGCGATGGTGGGTTTGTGCCCATAGGCAAAGTTGTTGCTGGTGATGTCTGGTGAGGACCTGCCCTACAACAGGCCTACAAGCACTCAGTCCAGCCTTTCTCAGCCTATTGTGGACAGTTTGAACACTGATGGAGGGATTATGCATTCCTGGTGTAACTGGGGCAGTTGTTGTTGCCATCCTGTACCTGTCCCGCAGGTGTGATGTTCGGATATACAGTACCAATCCTGTGCAGGTGTTGTTACATGTGGTCTGCCACAGAGAGAATGATCAGTTGTATGTCCTGTCTCCCTGTAGCGCTGTCTTAGGTCCTGTCTTCGGCGTCTTAGGCGCCCTGGCCACATCTGCAGTCCTCATGCCTCCTTGCAGCACGCCTAAGGCACGTTCATGCAAATGAGCAGGGACCCTGGGCATCTTTCTTTTTGTGTTTTTCAGAGTCAGTAGAAAGGCCTTTTTATAGTGTCCTAAGTATTCAAAGTTTGGATTTTTACGACTTATCTTTGAAAGACAGGGTCTTGAAAAGGGGACGTTTCTTTTTTTCCCTTATTTTAGTAGCCATATCTAGGAAAACCAACGTTTCAGAGGCTGGGCCTAATATAGTGTATGAGCACATACAATACGTTTTGTAGTGATTCCAATGTTGATGATGTAAATAATATTTGCTGGTCTGTGGTATGTAATGAGCAGTGGTGTAAAAGTTGTTAAGAAAGAGTCGTACTTTGAACAATGTTTCATATTCAATTAACCGAAAATTAGAAATTGTCATCTGTATAAAGGCAGCCTTTTTTTGAGCCTTTCCTAGTAATCTACTAGAGAAACAATTTAGGTTTAGGTTTAAGTATAATTTATGTATGAGTGAAGCTTTCTGTGAGAGGTTCAAGGTTTTAATATTGAATCATTTCAATCCCCCAAACTCATATTCAATATTTAAATAGGCACGTTTAATTTTGTCTAGCTTAGCGTTCTAAATTCAATTTTATATTTTTTGCTCATATGATTTAAGAAAAATAGTTGTCTGGAGTAAGCAGCGCAATAAGTAAAAAACTAAACTGTGATAGGACTAAAGAGTTAATCAGTGTGATTTTTTTCATCAAAAGAAAGGTATCTACCACTCCATGGTTGCAGGATCTTGTAAATGTTTGCAAACTTTGTTGTGGTAAGATCATTTATATCTTTAGGGATATGAAAACCAAGTATGTCTACGTCACTATTAGCCAATTTATTGGTAAACTACAGGGTATTGTAAAAGTTGTCTCATTTAACGATCCAATACGTAATATGGTACAGTCCAGAGAGGCTGGAGAAGTGATCGAGATCTTCAATGAGACTGTGCAGTGATCCAGTTTGCAGACTTAAGAGGAAATGTGAAAGTTTTCGGCATACATTGACACTTTTATTTGGAAGCCCTCCTTGATTATTTATTATTTTACACCTAGGGATGAGGTAACATAGCATATTACTGCATCCACGCTGTAAATTTACAGCAGGGATGCTGTAATAGGTTTTACAGCAAGGAAAATCATGCTGTAAATTATATTACAGCATCACTGCTGTAAAGCAAAATTACAGTATTAAACTGGCAACTGTGGTGCCAGTATAATGCTGTACATTTACAGCGAAATACCTACAGTAATATACAATTATTTTACAGTACTAAGCAGCATTACAGGTTGTCTTTTAAGACAGCTCCCTGAAATGTAATATTGTAAAAAAAAAAAAAAAAATATGTGCACAAATATATATATTTATTCAAATTCATGACATGAATTGCACTTTATCCACAAAGAACAACATTTGACAAGAGCAACACTACTCCAGATAGTAGGGGAGAGAGAGAGACAGAGAGAGATACAGTGATATCAACCTTGACAAATACTGGCCAATAATGTACTTCACCAAACATAAACCAAGACATCAGAATAGGTCATTCTTGTAAATACAGGATTATGTAAGAAAAAAAAATCTAAACAGATCAATGAAAAATAGGAAAACAACAGTTGAATGGGGAGAAATTTGTACAAAAAACTATAACAAGAACTGCTTGCCTGCCTGTCTTTGAGAGAGAGATCGAGCGATAAATGGGCTGAGAGAGAAGGATGAATAGAGAGGAGCAAGCAGGGCTAGACTGGAGCCAGAGAAGCACGCTACCTACCGCAAGCCAACACAGGCTCCGGGATGGCGCAAGCAGATCATTTGCTGACCCAACCTGCATGGCAGGATTTATGCGAGAATGAGAGATGCAAACAAGTCTCGTTGGCATTCAGATTATCACCCCAATCTTTGAAACTCTGATCCTCCTTAGGTCTGATACGTCAACTAGGATAAACATGGAAATATAAAGAGAGATTGCTATTACTATCTCTACTACTATCACTACTCCTTCAGGTCTGCGAGAAAGCGTGTACCATGTGGTCTTGAGGCTCACTCCTGCTTTCGCTGTGCATTTGGTTCCTTCAGGGTTTATTCAAACCAGGAACCTGCACAACCCAACATAGAATATATTAAATCAGTTGAGGCATTGAAAAAATAACAATAAGAAATATCCTTGCAATGTAACTAACAAATGCTAAATGTAAGTGCTGGATCAGTGAACGTTCAATGCTTGCCTCTGTATCAGCTCCAAGGTTGCAGAGGCCGACTCCTGGTATTCTATGTTAAAAACATAGAAAGTGCTGAAGAGCACAGAGAGAGTAGCAGCAAAGTTGGACTCACTGTCCAAAACACAGACCACTCTCTCCTCGATCAACACCATGCATTTTGTGGAACCCAAATAGAGCATACCATAATTCACAAAAGTACGGGTGTTAGTGTACACTTACTAGACATCTCTAGGTACCACAATACTATAGATATTATATTATGTTCCACCTTAAATCAAATAAATGTATTACCAAGCATGATCAGCCTTGGTGTGTCTGGCAAAGGAAATTGCGATTTGACATCAACCCGGGTCGCAGTGACCTAAAATCACAAAACATGTAAAAAAATATTTAAATAATGTGTAATAGTACAGTATAAACACCATTAATCAATCATTAACCATTAATCAATTCATAAGTATAAAAACACTTCCTTACATCTACCAAGAGGAACAGAGATTCGTCCTTCTCTTTGAAGTGGGTCATCAACAAAAGAATGGCAGCAGTGGCTGTTAGATCGTCATTGCCTTTTATGTAACCGTCGATTTCATTCAGCAGGCACTGGATCTCTCTTCTCAACTTGGGCTTTTGGCTTTTAAAAAAGTTGACAATTCTCTTACCCTTGTTCAGGAGAGCTTGAGTCAAGTGACTGTCAATCAAGAGGATTGAAGTGGTTGCAGAGCAGTAACTTGGTGAAAAGAATGTGTCCTATCCATTTTAATTTTCTTTCAAAAAAGCACAAAGAAAAAAACTCTGTTAGGCTATGCGCTGCACTCCATATCATCACAAGAGGACAAACAATTTACAGAAACATTTGTATATTTCTGTACATTTATGTATTTTTGTAATTTCCATCCCTTTTATTGCATATGCCTCGCTACCTCATAGTATAAACCATTTATTTTGAGGGCAAACAAACTAACTATTTACAGAACCTTTTTAACCTTGTGTGTGTGTGTGTGTGTGTGTACACTCATAGAAAAAAGGGTTCCGAAAGGGTTCTTTGGTTGTCCCTATAGGAGAACCATTTTTGGTTCCAAGCAGAACCCCTTTGTGTTCCATGTAGAACCCTCTGTGGAAAGGGAGGAACCAAAAGGGTTATACATTTACCTGGAATCAAAAAGGGATCTTCAAAGGGTTCTCTTATGGGGACAGCCAAATAACCATTTTAGGTTCTAGATAGCACCTTTTTTCATAACAATTACATATATATGTTACATTTATCAATCAAGATCTCACCTCTTTGGTTGAAGGACTGAAGCAATTCCCGGCACTATATTGGCGTCAAATGGTATTTTATGTCCTCCGGCTGAACATATTCAAGGTCGTTAATATTCTCGACTCCAAAACTTGCCCTCAGATGCTCTGACAAAGATCTCACCATCTCGAGCAATTGGTGTTTAATTGCATCTTGAAGACTCTCCATGCCTACACTGGTTTAAGGTGAACACACTGAGAGATGCAGGGAAACAATAGAAAAACCTAACACTTTATAAACTGATAGTCTTAGTAATTATAAACCACTATCTTCATTAACACACAAACAATTAATCAGAGAATCTGGCATAAAATGAACCCCCAGATCGACCAGTGACACAGACTGATACACCCCAACAATTAAATGAACCTGTGATTCTTTGACCAGAATCAGTGAGATCTTTCTAAATGCGTATCCGTCATAATTTTCTCCCATTACAACATGGCTTCAGTGTATGTTTTAACTTTGAATACAATTTTAGACACGTCTGCAGTGCTTTGCTTTATGAACCCTTCTGAATTTACAGATCCCTGAATAGCGTTGTTATACACTGCTCAAAGGGAACACTAAAATAACACGTCCTAGATCTGAATGAATGAAATATTCTTATTAAATACTTTTTTCTTTACATAGTTGAATATGCTGACAAAAAAACACAAAACACAAAAATTATCAATGGAAATCAAACGTATCAACCCATGGAGGTCTGGATTTGGAGTCACACTCAAAATTAAAGTGGAAAACCACACTACAGGCTGATCCAACTTTGATGTAATGTCCTTAAAACAAGTAAAAATGAGGCTCAGTAGTGTGTGTGGCGTCCACGTGCCTGTATGACCTCCCTACAACGCCTGGGCATTATCCCGATGAGGTGGCGGATGGTTTCCTGAGGGATCTCCTCCCAGACCTGGACTAAAGCATCCGCCAACTCCTGCACAGTCTGTGGATGGATGGTTGGTGGATGGAGCGAGACATGATGTCCCATATGTGCTCAATTGGATTCAGGTCTGAGGAACGGGCGGGCCAGTCCATAGCATCAATGCCTTCCTCTTGCAGGAACTGCTGACACACTCCAGCCACATGAGGTCTAGCATTGTCTTGCATTAGGAGGAACCCAGGGCCAACCGCACCAGCATATGGTCTCACAAGGGGTCTAAGGATCTCATCTCGGTACCTAATGGCAGTCAGGCTACCTCTGGCGAGCACATGGAGGGCTGTGCGGTCCCCCAAAGAAATGCCACCCCACACCATGAACGACCCACCACCAAACCGGTCATGCTGGAGGATGTTGCAGGCAGCAGAACGTTCTCCCGGCGTCTCCAGACTATGTCACGTCTGTCACGTGCTCAGTGTGAACCTGCTTACATCTGTGAAGAGCACAGGGCGCCAGTGGCGAATTTGCCAATCTTGGTGTTCTCTGGCAAATGCCAAATGTCCTGCACGGTGTTGGGCTGCAAGCACAACCCCCATCTGTGGATGTCGGGCCCTCATACCACCCTCATGGAGTCTGTTTCTGACCATTTGAGAAGACACATGCACATTTGTGGCCTGCTGGAGGTCATTTTGCAGGGCTCTGGCAGTGCTCCTCCTGCTCCTCCTTGCACAAAGGCGGAGGTAGCGGTCCTGCTGCTGGGTTGTTGCCCTCCTACGGCTTCCTCCATGTCTCCTGATGTACTGGCCTGTCTCCTGGTAGCGCCTCCATGCTCTGGACACTACGATGACAGACACAGCAAACCTTCTTGCCACAGCTCGCATTGATGTGCCATCCTGGATGAGCTGCACTGAAAGCACCGCCAGCATTCAAAAGTGACCAAAACATCAGCCAGGAAGCATAGAAACTGAGCAGTGGTCTGTGGTCACCACCTGCACGCCCAATGTTTCAGTTTTTGATTTGTTAAAAATTTTTGAAATATCCAATAAATGTCGTTCCACTTCATGATTGTGTCCCACTTGTTGTTGATTCTTCACAAAAAAATACAGTTTTATATCTTTATGTTTGAAGCCTGAAATGTGGCAAAAGGTCGCAAAGTTCAAGGGGGCCGAATACTTTCGCAAGGCACTGTATTTATTTTTCAATCTCTTTTTCCATTTTAAAATTAAATATACCTTCCAGTAACCTGCCTCACTCAATGTGACACGGATCCGCTATGTTTTTAGACCCTATAGCCAGAACTTTCATCACAAGGTATCCAACAAATTAGCTAAGTAACTGGCTATTTAGTCATTGTTAGCCACTGCTAGCGGCCTTTACCCTCTGCTCAGGCACCAGCCATGTTTTTAGCCTGGATAATACCTGCCAGCCTCGGACAGTTTTTCTCCAATACAACGCCAGATTCCTGCCGTAAACCCTGGACCATTGATCATCACAGCTAGGTAGCTGCCAGTGAGTGACCAAGCGCCGAAGCTAGCCCTGAGCCAGGCACATCTCCTGGCTAGCAAACAAAATTACCACAACGACAATACCTCTTTCGCTATCTGGCCCGGTCCCTTCGTCGACACGGTGCCCCGTCGTACCACCATGACTGGTCCGCAGACGTAATTCCATCAGCTGTGCCTTCAACCGGCCTTTGCCGAACGATGGAGCATATGCTTCTCCTTACCCCGGACTGCTAACTTTAAACGTGTCTCCCGCGTGCTTGCATAGTAATGAATACCTAGCGGCTTCCCTGTTTCATCTATTGCTTTACATGACCCTTACTTGACCCTATTATCACTTGGCATAGCTGATAGCTGATGCCTACTGGATACATAGCTGATGCCTGCTGGACTGTTCATTTATCACAGTACTCCACTTTGTTTACCTTTGTTTATCTGTCGGCCCTAGCCCCGGACTCAGGCCCTGTGTGTAGTTAACTGACCCTCTCTGCCCATTCATCGCCATTTTCCCTGTTATTGTTGTCTTATCTTATTAGCTGTTGTTGTCTTACCCGTTGTTGACTTAGCAAGCTCTCCCAATCAACACCTGTGATTGCTTTATGCCTCGATTTATGTCTCTCTTGAATGTCAATATGCATTGTATACTGTTGTTTATTATCATTGTATAGTTTTCTGCGGAGCCCCTAGTCTCACTGTACATCCCTTAGAGATCTCCTTTGTCCCACCTCCCACACATGCGGTGACCCTACCCAGTATAACCAGCGTGTCCAGATATGCAACCTCTCTTATCATCACTCAGTGCCTGGGCTTACCTCCACTGTACTCGCACCCCACCATACCCCTGTCTGCACAATATGCACTGAATCTATTCTACCATGCCCAGAAATCTGCTCCTATTATTCTCTGTCCTCAATGCACTAGAAGACCAGTCTTGCCAGCCTTTAGCCGTACCCTCATCCTATTCCTCCTCTGTTCTTCAGGTGATGTGGAGGCTAACCCAGGCCCTGCTTGTCCCCAGGCACTCTCATTTGTTGACTTCTGTAATTGAAAAAGCCTTGGTTTCATGCATATTAACATCAGAAGCCTCATCCCTAAGACACTCCGTCAACCCTGATGTCCTTGCCGTGTCTGAATCCTGGCTTAGGAAGGCCACCACAAATTCTGAGATTTCCATACCCAACTACAACATTTTCCATCAAGATAGAACTGCCAAAGGGGGAGGAGTTGCAATCTACTGTCATACCTTCCAGGTCTATGCCCAAACAGTTCGAGCTTCTAATTAAAAAATTAAAAAATCTCTCCAGAAATAAGTCTCTCACTGTTGCCGCCTGCTGTAGACCCCCCTCAGCTCCCAGCTGTGCCCTGGACACCATACGTGAATTGATTGCCCCCATCTATCTTCAGAGTTCATTCTGTCAGGTGACCTAACTTAACACCCCAGCAGTCCTACAATCTAAGCTAGATGCCCTCAATCTCACACAAATTATCAAGGAAACCACCAGGTAACACCCTAAATCCGTAAACATGGGCCCCCTCATAGATATTATCCAGACCAACTTGCCCTCCAAATACACCTCTGCTGTTTTCAATCAGGATCTCAGCCATCACTGCCTCTTTGCCTGCATCCGCTAAAAGTAATTTCCTCACCATCTTAAATAAATGTAGAACTAAGAACAGATATAGCCCTTGGTTCACTCCAGACCTGACTGTCCCTGACCAGCACAAAACAACATCCTCTGGCGGGCTGCAATAGCATCGAATAGTCCCCGCGATACGCAACTGTTCAGGGAAGTCAGGAACCAATACACACAGTCAGTCAGGAAGGCAAAGGTTAGCTTTTTCAAGCAGAAATTGGCATCCTGTAGCTCTAACTCCAAAAAGATTTGGGACACTGTATAAATTCCATGGAAAACAAGAGCACCTCCTCCCAGCTGCCAATTGCACTGAGGCTAGGTGACCCGGTCCTCACCGATAAATCAATGATAATCGAACATTTCAATAAGCATTTCTCTACGGCTGGCCATGCTTTCCTCCTGGCTACCCCAAACCCAACCAACAGCTCCGCACCCCTCGCAGCTACTTGCCTGAGCCTCCCCAGCTTCTCCTTCACCCAAATCCAGATCGCAGATGTTCTGAAAGAGCTGCAAAACCTGGACCCGTACAAATCAGCTGGGCTAGACAATCTAGACCCTCTCTTTCTAAAATTATCCGCCGGCATTGTTGCAACCCCTATTACCAGTCTGTTCAAACTCTCTTTGGTTTCGTCTGAGATCCCCAAAGATTGGAAAGCTGCCACGGTCATCCCCCTCTTCAAAGGGGGAGACACTGTAGACCCAAACTGCTACAGACCTATATCCATCCTGCCCTGCCTCTCTAAAGTCTTCGAAAGCCAAGTTAATAAACAGATCACTGACCATTTAGAATCCCACCGTACCTTCTCCACTGTGCAATCCGGTTTCCGAGCTGGTCAGCCATGCTCAAGGTACTAAACAATATCATAACCCCCATCAATAAAAGACAGTACTGTGCAGCCATCTTCATTGACCTGGCCAAGGCTTTCGGACTCTGTCAATCACCGTATTATTTTCTGCAGACTCAATAGCCTTTGTTTCTCAAATTACTGCCTCGCCTGGTTCACCAACTCCATTGCAGACAGAGTTCAATGTGTAAAATCGGAGTGCCTGTTGTCCGGACCTCTGGCAGTCTCTATGGGGGTACCCCAAGGTTCAATTCTCGGGCCGACACTTTTCTCTGTATATATCAACGATGTCACTCTTGCTGCGTGTGATTCCCTGATTCAACTCTACGCAGACGACACCATTCTGTATACATCTGTCCCTTCTTCGGACACTGTGTTAACAAACCTCCAAATGAGCTTCAATGCAATACAACACTCCTTCGGTGACCTCCAACTGCTCTTAAATGCTGGCAAAACCAAATGCATGCTTTTCAACCGTTCGCTGCCCGCACCCGCCTGACTAGCATCATTACATCTGGCAAGACTCTAAACTCACCTTCCAGACTCATATCAAACATCTCCAATCCAAAATCAAATCTAGAATCAGCTTTCTAATCCGCAACAAAGCCTCCTTCACTCACGCCGCCAAACTTACCCTTGTAAAACTGTAGCGCGCGCTCCGGAAGGTATATATCACTGGTCATCCCCAAAGCCAACACCTCCTTTGGCCACCTTTCCTTCCAGTTCTCTGCTGCCAGTGACTGGGACGAATTGCAAAAATCACTGAATATGAATACTTACATTTCCCTCACTAATTTTAAACATCACGTATCTGAGCAGCTAACCGATCGATGCAGCTGTACATAGTCCATCTATAAATAGCCCACCCAACCTACCTATCCCCATATTGTTTTTATTTACTTTGCTGCTCCACACCATCATCTGCTCATCATCATCTGCTCATCTATCACTCCAGTGTTAATTAATCTGCTAAATTGTAATTACTTTGCTACTATGACCTATTTATTGCATTACCTCCTCATGCCATTTGCACACACTGTATATAGACTTTTTTTCTATTTTGTTATTGACTGTACGCTTGTTTATTCCATGTGTAACTCTGTGTTGTTTCTGTCACACTGCTTTGCTTGATCTTGACATAAATATCCCTAGAAAATATTCCTATTCATGAAAATCAAAAATGTAATATATTGAGACACAGCTTAGCCTTTTGTTAATCACCCTGTCATCTCAGATTTTCAAAATATGCTTTACAGCCAACGCTAGACAAGCATTTGTGTAAGTTTATCATAGCCTAGCATAGCATAGCATTATGCCTTGCTAGCAGCAGGCAACCTTGTCACGGAAATCAGAAAAGCAATCAAATTAAATCGTTAACCTTTGATGAACTTCGGATGTTTTGACTCACGAGACTCCCAGGTAGATAGCCAAAGTTATTTTTTTCCCAAAATATTATTTTTGTAGGCGAAACAGCTCTGTTTGTTCTTCACATTTGGCTAAGAAATCGCCCGGAAATTGCGGTCACCACAACCCCGAAAATGATTCCAAATTAGCTCCATAATATCGACAGAAACATGGCAAACGTTGTTTAGAATCCATCCTCAAGGTGTTTTTCTAATATCTATTCGATAATATATCTGTCGGGACAATTCGTTTTTCTCTAGGACCGATTAGAGTAATGGCTACCTCTTTTACGCGAGAATGTCTCTCGGAGCCACCATGTGACCACTTACGCAATGTGGCCGCCTACGGCTATTCTTCAACAGAAATGCGTAAAACTACGTCACAAGGCTGTAGACACCTTGGGGAATAAGTAGAAAGCGTAAGCTCGTTGATGGTACATTCACAGCCAAATAGGGAGTCATTGGAACGCAGCGCTTTCAAAACCTGGGGCACTTCCGGATTGGATTTTTCAGTTCTGTTTCAGTTCTGTTATACTCACAGACAATATCTTTACAGTTTTGGAAACGTTAGAGTGTTTTCTATCGAAAGCATATATGCATATTCTAGCATCTTTTCCTGACAAAATATCCCATTTGAAACAGGAACGTTTTTTTTCAAAAAATGAAAATACTGCCCCCTAGCACCAAGAGGCTAGCTTACCTGGTTAAATAAAGGTGAAATAAATCAAATAAAATAAAACATTTAGGGGCTTCATAGCCGGCCCCGGACTGGGGACCGGCCCCGGACTCGCTGCCGGCCCCTGGACTGGTGACCCTCGCTGCGGGCCCCGGACTGGGGACCCTCGCCGCCGTCCCCGGACTGGTGAACCTCACCGCCGGCCCCGGACTGGGGAACCTCGCCTGAGGCCCCGGACTGGGGACCCTCGCTGCCAGCCCCGGACTGGGGACCATCGCTGGAGGCCCGGACTGAGGACACTCGCCACAGGCCCCGGACTGGGGACCCTCGCCGCCGGCCCCGGACTGGGGATCCTCGATGCGGGCCCCGGACTGGGGAACCCTCGCTGCCGGCTCCCGGACTGGCCCGTGGAGCATGCACAGGACTCACCAGGCTGGGGAGACCGACTGGAGGTATGGTCCTTGGAGGAGGCACAGGATGAACCGGGCTGTGGGGGAGCACTGGAGATCTGGTGCGTATCCTTGGCACCACTCTTCTAGGCTGAATGCCCACTTTAGCCCGGCACCTCCAGAGCTCAGGCACAGGTCGAACCGGGCTGTGGGGCAGCACTGAAGATCTGGTGCTTAGACCTTGCACTGCTCCTCTTGGCTGAATACCCACTTTAGCCCGGCACGTGCGGAGCGCAGGCATAGGACGAACCGAGCTGTCACAGAGCACCGGAGACCCAGTGTGCAGAGCCGGAGCAGGACTCACCGGCCTGTGGAGGCGCACTGGAGCTCTGGAGCGTAGAGCTGGCAAAGTCTTCACCAGACGGCTAGCACGCACCTCAGGACGAGTATGGAGAGCTGACTCAGGTGACATTAAACTGAGGACACGCTCCATAGGGCGAATGTCGTGCCTCATGCACCAACACAACAGCTCTATCCTAACTCTCTCCTCCGATCTCCCCATCAACTCCTTACCTGTCTCTGCTTCACTCCATTCACTCCCCTCCAAGTTCACCTTCTTCTCTCCGACTCTCTGGTTCCAACCTCGGCGCCGCAGACCATTCTGTGTCCCCTCCAAATGTTTGGGGGGCTACCTCTCCTGGCCTGATTGGTCCTTTGGTGGTGGGTAGTTCTGTCACGGACGTCATCGTGGGAATGACCGGACCAGGGTGCAGCGTGGTAAGCGTACATTTTCCTTTATTTATATAAATGTTGCCTACATAACAAGAAACATACACTGCTCAAAAAAATAAAGGGAACACTTAAACAACACAATGTAACTCCAAGTCAATCACACTTCTATGAAATCAAACTGTCCACTTAGGAAGCAACACTGATTGACAATACATTTCACATGCTGTTGTGCAAATGGAATAGACAACAGGTGGAAATTATAGGCAATTAGCAAGACACCCCCAATAAAGGAGTGGTTCTGCAGGTGGTGACTACAGACCACTTCTCAGTTCCTATGCTTCCTGGCTGATGTTTTGGTCACTTTTGAATGCTGGCGGTGCTTTCAGTGCAGCTCATCCAGGATGGCACATCAATGCGAGCTGTTACAAGAAGGTTTGCTGTGTCTGTCAGCGTAGTGTCCAGAGCATGGAGGCGCTACCAGGAGACAGGCCAGTACATCAGGAGACGTGGAGGAAGCCGTAGGAGGGCAACAACCAAGCAGCAGGACCGCTACCTCCGCCATTGTGCAAGGAGGTGCAGGAGGAGCACTGCCAGAGCCCTGCAAAGTGACCTCCAGCAGGCCACAAATGTGCATGTGTCTGCTCAAACAGAAACAGACTCAATGAGGGTGGTATGAGGGCCCGACGTCCACAGGTGGGGTTGCGCTTACAGCCCAACACCGTGCAGGACATTTGGCAAATTCGCCACTGACGCCCTGTGCTCTTCACAGATGAAAGCAATTTCAAACTGAGCAAATGTGACAGTGTTCCTGAAACATCCTCCAGCATGGCGGTGGGTCAGTCATGGTGTGGGGTGGCATTTCTTTGGGGGGCCGCACAGCCCCCCAAATTGCCAGAGGTAGCCTGACTGCCAGTAGGTACCGAGATGAGATCCTCAGACCCCTTGTGAGACCATATGCTGGTGCGGTTGGCCCTGCGTTCCTCCTAATGCAAGACAATGCTAGACCTCATGTGGCTGGAGTGTGTCAGCAGTTCCTGCAAGAGGAAGGCATTGATGCTATGGACTGGCCCGCCCGTTTCCCAGACCTGAATCCAATTAAGCACATCTGGGACATCATGTCTCGCTCCATCCACCAACGCCACGTTGCACCACAGACTGTCCAGGAGTTGGCGGATGCTTTAGTCCAGGTCTGGGAGGAGATCCCTCAGGAGACCATCCGCCACCTCATCAGGAGCTAGCCCAGGCATTGTAGGGAGATCATACAGGCACGTGGAGGCCACACACACTACTGAGCCTCATTTTGACTTGTTTTAAGGACATTACATCAAAGTTGGATCAGCCTGTAGTGTGGTTTTCCACTTTAAAGAAAAAAGTATTTAATAAGAATATTTCATTCATTCAGATCTAGGATGTGTTATTTTAGTGCTCCCTTTATTTTTTTGAGCAGTGTATAAACAACTGTGAAGCTTACTAGGGCTATAGTGCCACTAACAAAGTCAACTATCAACAAAATACAAAGGGAAAAAGGCTGCCTAAGTATGATTCCCAATCAGAGACAACGATAGACAGCTGTCCCTGATTGAGAACCATACCCGGCCAAAACATAGAAATAAAGAAGCTAGAATGCCCACCATAGTCACACCCTGGCCTACCCAAAATAGAGAATAAAAGCCTCTCTATGGCTAGGGCGTGACAGTCCATTACATGAAATCCAAATAAAAATCAATTTAAATTACAGGTTGTAATGCAACAAAATAGGAAAAAAGCCAAGGGGGATGAATACCTTTGCAATGCACTGTAACTAGGTTTTAGGATATATGATAAACAGCGTAGCAGTAGCGTTTGTGATGATTCTATGCGAGAGTGTGTGTGTGTAGTGTCAGTATAAATGTATATGCATATTAAGTGTATGTGTATGTTTGAAAATGATGGAGTGAGTGTTTGTATGTGTGTGTGTGTGTGTTGGAGTGTCATAGAGACAGTGTAAACATGTAATTAAATAAAAGGGTAAACTTAGATAGTCCGTGTAGCCATTTTGCTAGCTATACAATAGTTAACTATTTAGAAGTCTTATGGCTTGGTGATAGAAGCTGTTCAGGAACATGTTGGTGTCAAAATTAATGCACTGGTACCACTTGCCATGAGGAAGCAGAGAGAACAGTCTATGGCTTGGGTGGCTGGAGTCTAACAATTTTCCTGGACTTTCTTTCACACCACCTTGGATGGCAGGGAGCTCGGCACCAGTGATGTAGTAGGCTGTCTGAACCACCCTCTGTAGTGCCATGTGATCGAGGGCGGTGCTATACCAAGCAGTGATGCAGCCAGTCAAGATGCTCTCAATTGTACAGATGTAGACATTTTTTAGGATTTTGAAGGCCAATGCCAATCCTTTTCAACCTCCTGAGGGGTAAAAGGTGCTGTCCCGCCTTCTTCACGACTGTGCATGTATTTGGACCATTTTAAGTATACTGCATCCCAGTCAATGTGGATGGGGGTGTGATCTCCTTGTTCTTACTGACGTTGAGGGAGAGCTTGTTGTTCCGTCACCACACTGCCAAGTCACTGACCTTCTCCATGTAGGCTTTCTCATATTTGCCCATGAGGCCCCCGTGATGAGGGTAAGTGTGGCAGAGGTGATATTTTCTACCCTCACCACCTAGGGTGGCCAGTCAAGAAGTCCAGGATCCAGTTTCAGAGGTAGGTGTTCAGTCCCAGAGGTAGGTGTTCAGTCCTAAGCTTGGTGATGAGCTTGGAGGGGACAAAGGTGTTGAGCTAAGGTTTTCCTCTTATCTAGGTGGGTGAGGGCAGTGTGGAGTGCAATTGAGATTGCGTCGTCTATTGATCAGTTGATACCTACCGGAGAGCTCTTTGTCTACATTCAGCATCGTTAACACCCTTTTTAGATTTAGCCCCACCCATCTCTTTAAGGATTCACATGTGAGGCTATGTACTAAACAACCAAAAATGTCAAAACGAAATGCTGGTTTAATCTACAGGTGTGTTCGTAATTTAATCTGGAGTGCCAGAGTGCTCTGGGCGTTCAAAAACTCAGAGCGTTTCTCTCTTAGAGTGCACACTGGACGCTCTGGCTGAAAAATAAGGTTGATCCGAACGTTCTGACCTAACAGCAACAGTCAAGCACCCAGGCTAACTAGCTAACGTTGGCTAGCTTGCTAGCTACTTCCAGACACAAATGAGAGAACAGCTCACTGTGACCATTTTACTCGCCCTAGCAGGTTAGGCTGTTTTTATGTTATCCAGAGCGTTGGTGACCATCATCTGTGCTGATAGCAACAATTTAATCATGATTTCCCCCCCCCAACGTTTACTGACACCGGCTATATTCAACAAGAGTGCTCTGAAAGGGGAGTAGAATTGTTTTACCAGCTACTTCTATTGACAGTTGCCGCAGTGACATCATAAACATTCTATTGAAATAGTTACTTGCATAGTGGAGTATTTTGTTTAGACATGTAGCTAGCTAGCTCGCTAAACAATTAACCATAATCCCAACTCATAACATTACTACCCTGCATGAATCTGCAGGTAGCTAACCAACCAGGTTTAATGTTAGTTAGCTAAAATGAGGCTATAACTAGCAATGCAAATGGCTCTGAGATACAAATAATATTACTACACAGCTTATAAACATAACGTTAGCTCGCTTGCCAGCCAGCTAACGTTAGCTAGCTAGCTAACAGTGGATGCATCTCGCTCTCGGATGCCATGGTTGCACTTAGTTTGAAGATGTAAGGAACCTTTTGTGTGTTCGCTTTTCGACTCTGTCTGCATATTTGCAATCAAAACAGCAGAACTCTCTCCATCTCCTTAGCAATAATACTCTAATTCCACTGATTTCAAAACTAGGTCCTACAGAAAGTGGAGAGCAACACTTATGCAGTTCTACTACTTGCTACTTGATATATTATTTTTAAAAGCCGTGTTCGAAATGATTACCTTCACCTGCTGACCAGTTCATATTATAGACAGAAGCGTGCTACACGGCAGACCAATCCGAACTCATCTCTCTGCATGTCCAGCCCACTCATTATCTCTGCCAATCATGGCTTGCGTAACGGTTGCTGGCTTTTTCCATGGCTAAACCAACTTGGCTTGTAATTGAACAACTTTTTTCAATATTACAGATGGCATACAAGTTTGTTAATAAGGCACTCCTGTGAAGTGATGCGCGGCGACATATGTCTAGTTTCCTGAAATGAGTCACAAATATCAGTGTTGTAAAGGGAAGGCCTACTGAAACATGGGTGGGATAAATTGAACTTTTCCCACCCATGTTCTACACAGGAAACCCAACTCTGATCCCCCACTCCACCAACTGGTTCCCCGACCAACCACATCAGATCTCCTCACATCAAATCTTTTTCAGAGCTGATTGGTCGAAAGACAAACCAGTGAAAAACAAGATCAGAACCGGGCCTCCCATGCAAGCGCAGCCCTTGATTCACCCTCACCAAAGGATTCTACTTTTAATGCATCAGTGTATTCGTTATTGCACATCGGCTGTGAGTTGTAGAATTATGCTACCGCTCTGAATATTAACATAATCAATTACATGTAACACAATATCACAAATAAAGGCAGGCCTATATAGAGTGAGAGAGGGATAGCAAAATAAGTATGTAGTGTTGTGTATGCCTAATTGGGAATTACTGGATCAGTACGGCAGGGTTACTCACAACCAGGTTGTTATCTTGGAGTGTCTAAAGAGTTGGTTGTTTATGAACAACTTATTCAATACAAGGCGTACTTTATGGAAATGTGCCCTGTGGTATTTTATAATAGGGTACAGTACCCTTACTGAAAAAGTCAGACTTCTAGCAAACAGTTGTGACAAACCTTTGGCCAATTTGCTGCCACGTGAACTTCTGGCAAACAATTCTGGAAAACGCGTGGCAACAATCTGTTTGCTGCACACTCAGCATGAATATACACATTAGATCAGGTTTTTGGTTACTGTGTGTAGAACAACATTGAAATGTATCTACATAAACCAACTCACAACTTTAAATTAACTTACTTCACAGAGAAACATACTAAATGTAGTAAATACACTAAACAACATGTATTCAATGTCTTTAATTAACAGATACAAATAAATCCAATATAATTTGAAATCATCAGGATTGTAATGAAGAAAATTGCAAAGACGGGATATTTCCCAACTAAATTGTTTAATATTTTAATGCAGCTACAACATTTACATGTGAGAAATGTGAACATTATGGGAATGTTGACCTTAGGATGTTAGGGATAACTACATCATTATTTACATGAGTCAAGTGATAACTGAGCAATAGATGAACCAATGGAAGTTTAAAAGATAATTAACACAATTGTAATAATTAAAACAAAAACTAAATCAAACCCAGTTCAGAACAATTCCGTTTTGATTGAACTTTAGAGAAGTCATTCTTCCAATGCTTGTTGAATGCATGCACTGAAACAATCAGAAAAACAAAATAAAATTAGGATAATGAAAACAATTACTGATTTTTGCATCTTAAAAAAAGTAGAAATTGGAGTTACGCCTAATATGGACATTCATATTATTATTCCAAAATGAATTATTATTCCTCAAAGAAATTCTGGGCTAAAAATAACCTAATTTGGGTCATTTCAACAACCCAGCGCTGTGTCAATATGGGACAAACGCAACATTGGGTCAATTCAAATGAGGGGGTTTGGGTTTTGCTTCTAACCCAGTGCCTTGGGTTGAGCACTTGACCCAACTGCTGGGTAAATTGGACTATATTGTGTTGGGGATTAATCAGAATTAGTTAGGTAACATAGATAAATATGGTGTTTTATTACTTTCATAATATGCTTATGTGAGATATTTGTCATTAGAGTGTCTTCTTTTGGACTATACTGTTGACAGTTGCAGTTGTCCCTTCTCAGCTAGGGCTCAGTCACTTGGGGCCCAGAGAGGGGAGAGGTCAGGCTTGTCTTTTACATGTCTGGTAATATGCAGAATATCAGAAAGGGAGAAGTCAGAATTTAACATTGTCTTCATATGTGAATGTATCTGTTAAACCATGTGAAGGGCTCCACAATGTCTGTACACCAGTCACTCCCACCTTTTCCCATTGGGGGGGAGGAGTATGGCAGTGTCTGGAACCATTGTATTACCCCTCTGATGTTGACATTATCTTTCATAGTATATGACCTACAGGCTCACTCCCCTCAGTGAGCTTGTCCAGGAGGGAGTGTATTTGAAATGGGAGTATCTATGATTGACAATTGATATTTACCATTGGATTTGGTAATGTGTTGGTACTATGAAGTACCAAGAATGAGATTAGAACCTCGTCTAAGAGACCAAACTGAACGATAATTTATAGCTACTGCTATCTGGCTATGGGATACTCCCTTCTCAAGTAAAAGGCCCTTTGTGAAGTTCCTGAGATCTGTGGTTCGTCATGTGAGTTTAGAGGGGTGTATCTGGGCTATTAAAGATACTAGTATTCTTTTGTAAGCACTATCAGAATTAATTTATTAGCACTGAATTGTTCTGAGAGTCAAAGGGCTATGGTGAAGCTCATATGAATTAAAGATGAAGTTTAAGTATAACTCTGACTGGTGTGTGGACTGGTAGCTAACTTTAGCTTGGTACCTAGCTATAACCAATACAACCAGCCTGAAAACAATGACCAGTAGAAACTGCATTCATTTTCAATATTCTTAGCAATGATTTAGGAATCCTTGTGAGTAAGTATTAGCTAAGTTGCCACTAGTTGTTCGCTTATTGAAATTGAACGTCAGTTGATGAAAATAAGTAGCTAACCAGCTACTTAACCCTGTTGCCCAAAGCTAACGTTATAAGTAGCCAGGCTCAACCGGCATGGGTTATGTGTTGTGAAGCTAGCCACAATAAAGATTAGGCACAATAGTGGAATTTGCAGTTTGCCTTTAAAATAAAAGTATGTCATTGACAGGGATGCAAATGAATACAAATAGTATAATTATTCCAAACTTTTATTTTGAAGGCTAACTGCAACATTCACTATTGTGGCTAATCCTTAAGGTGGCTAGCTTCACAGATGGGTCCAACCACCATTAATCAAATAAGAACTGTCTTATAAATTAGTGTTATGTTAGATGATGACACCTAGCTATAGGGTTAGCTAGCTAACTATAGCTACTGAAACAGATTGTCGTTTTGCTATGTTTTGGGGGAAGAATATTGTTTGCATCCTTGAGCTAGCTAGCTTTTTTTTATGAGACAACTTTACCAACATCACAGCATACGTATCGATGAATCGGTGTAACATATGAAATACGAGTGAAAGTGTAATCAATGTGTAATAACTATGTAAAAAATTTATAAATGCATTAAATTATCATGTGACGTGCAGTCATATTCAGATCCTGATTGGTCTTCAAGCTTATTTGACACATATATTTTTTGACACGCAAAGACCCAAAAGACGTACCATAAAAATCCTGGTTGAGAATGAAATGACTGAAGAAATGAACAACGAAACAGCACAGCAAGTAAGTGAAATAAATCGTTTTTGATTATGCTTTACTGGTAATGCGGACATACGTAAAATGGCAACAAAATAATTTTGGGGTTAGTGTGATGTGTGTGTGTGTAACCTTTATTTAACCATGCAAGTCAGTTAAGAACAAATTCTTATTTACAATGACGGCCTGCCCAGGCCAAACCCAGACGACGCTGGGCCAATTGCGCGCCGCCCTATGGGACTCCCAATCACGGCCGAATGTGATAGAGCCTGGATTCGAACCTGGGACTGTAGTGACACCTCTTGCACTGGGGATGAATTGCCTTAGAACACTGCATCCATGTGTGTGTGTTAACTATTTAACTGTACTAGAATGCTTAAAAGGCCGCAAAAATGTTAAATATCGGTTATTGGTATTGTTTTTTTGGCAAGGAAAATATTGGATATTGGTATCGGCCAAAAATGCCATATCGGTGCATCACTAGTCACAGCTCTCCCTGCGCTGTGAGTCACGTGGGTGGTGTCAGCCAGGCTAGTTAATCACAGAAAACAGATTAAGATTTAAATCTAATGTTTTTGTTAAAAAAAAAGAACCCACCATGCCTGGAGTATCCAGCAGATGTGGATACTCCTGGACAATCTCGACTGTCTTGGCCCCATTCTGTCTTGTCTGGATCGGAATCTCCTTCATGTACTGCGCAACCTGGTTTGCCAGCCAGATGTTGTTCAGCCACTTGGTCATCTGGGCTGCCCTCTCTCACATTTGATCATTGTGAGCACAAAGTATTCAATTAATTATAAATTCCTTCTAACAATCCGTTTTCAAAAAACACAGCAAAAATGTCAATATGCACCTGGCAAGACCCGGCTACTGTTCAAGCTTGGTGTGTCCACAACATATATGTATTTACGTTTGTGTCCCGAGGAACTCCCACCGTGTATAAAAAAGGCTTTTATGTTCTCCTTTACCTTCAGGCTATAGTCGAATCGTCCAAAAGCAAGAGTGTTTCCTGGTCCATCTCTTCTGCTGAAAAATAATGGGTTAAAAGGGAAGGGGGTACCTAATCAGCTGCACAACTGAATGCATTAAACCGAAATGTGTCTGGCAGACCAATCAGAGGTGCAGCGGGCTGCCTTAAATCGACATCCACGTCTTCGGTGTCCAGGGAGCAGTTGTTGTTGGGGGTTAGCTGCCTTGCTCAAGGGTAGAACGGCATATTTTTCCACTTTGCTGGCTCAGGGATTCGAAACAGCGAACTATCAGTTAATGGCCAAAAGCTCTTAAGTTAAGTGCTAGACTTAACCGCTATGGGGAGATTGTAAGGGATAATTTCACCCAAATTTCTAGATTAAATACTTTAAGGGAAATGTTAATAAGCCAGGTCAATTGGTTGAAAAATGCAAGGGATTGAGGAAGGAGCAACATTAATAGGGGTAGCCAAAGCTTTGAGGTTATAAAGGCAGTCCCCTTTTCAAACCCCTGAGATGCCTGTGGGGAAATCTGCAGGGAGTGATCGTCAGCCAGAGTTGCCAACTACAATATCTCTATACTACCTGCTGATGTTGTGCCCTTGAGCAAGGCAGTTTACCCCTAAGTGCTTATGAGCTGCTCCCAGCCTGTGATATGTGTGTTTTGTGTCCGGTTGGTCACTGTGAAAGAATATTTGTGCAAATGACCAATAAAGCAAGTATGGAAAAATGGCCAGACTATCTAGGGTAGCTGTGCATGTAATGTATCTAGTCCCAAAGGGGCTGCATGGTTCTAAGAGGCTCTGTTGAAGTTAAGTATTTTAAGTTTCCATTAAGGTTGTACTATTGGTTATCGATGACAATGTGGAAAATGTAGATGCTGTTTTACACAGGGTCAATGAAAATCTGTTTCCCCATTCTGTCTCCACTCTGAAATTAATTTTTCAGTTTTACTTACCCTCAAACTTTGGAAACAAAGAGGCCAGGTTCGACTCATTCAATGTATCTTTGAAAAGCTGTCCATTCATTGGCCTTGACCTCTGCATTCAAGTACATAAATAAATACATGTTAGAAACATAGCTAGCTAAACTAACTTGGCTACATCAAATTTAATGTAAACTACCGTTAGCTAGCTAACAGAATTTGCATCCATCCTCCTCAACTTCACAGCTGCCACTGTCAGAAACCATTGAAAACCAGTACAGTAACTCTAACTAACTCAATCAATCACCATGCAAGCATGATATAAGCCTGCCAAATAGCTTGGTTAAATTAACCCATATGGAGAATAAGTCAACTCTAGCTATGGTAACATAACTAGCTAGCCAGCTAGCTTAGCTTGGTAACATAGCTGTCGAGTGAACACTGACATAGTTAGCTAGCTAGCCAAATGTCTTCAAAAATCGTACATTTATTATATTCTGCCAAAACACTTCAGTGAACTTGTGACATGAGCATGGTCATGAGGCCAACCTTAGCTAGCTAGCTAACGTTAACACAGCCAGAGACATAATTATGATAGAACAACCTATTTAACCTGAATAAAATTCATAATTAGTAACATTTTTTACTTACCGTTTTCATTCAGCCAAAACACCATTTGTCTGTCGAAATAACGTTAGCCATTTTCCACTCCTCAGTCACACTAACTAGAACTAGAATAGCATTCTGGTGGACTTCACACACTGGTGGCGGGAGAATTAACCCACTGGCTGGGTCAAATATCCATAGCCCAACCTTTCTGTAATTACAGAAAACAACCCAACTATTGACCCAATGTCTGTACCTCAACAAGTGGGTCATCCAAACAACCAAAACATTTTTTTTGTGTAACTTACATCTCACAGCCATGTATGCAAAAAGCCTGCACACATATTTCTCTGTCCTCAGTTTGATTGAAGGCCTCAATCTGTATTTTTGCCTTGTAACTAGAAAGAGAGAAGGCTAGGGCTGATTTCAAGGTTTTACTGTTAACCTACAAATCATTACATGGGCATGCTCCTACCTATTTCTCCGATTTGGTCCTGCCGTACATACAGGCCGGTGTAGTGCCTCTCCCTCAATCAAACCACCATAAAAAATGTAAATGAAACGCAGCCTAACGTGATCATTGACAGCTGCCTTGAAGGACACACATTTTAAAAAGCTTTCTGCTACTAAGATCAGTGAAATGTAGGCTAAACTGACAATGGAGTGAAGAGCAGAAATCTCAACGCAAATGGGGAGAATTCTGACGGGGGAGATTTTTGGCACAACACCGGCCCTGGACATTCTGCCACCCTAGGCGAGACAAAAATCACTTTTATATAACATATTTAACATATATTTTAATATTCCTGTAGAACTCTAAAACAATGTAAGATCATTTGAGCTTTGGAAACAAGTGCTTTCATAAATGCATTGTGGGCCTCATTTAACTAGAACAGTGTAAAATAAGCTTTATGTCAATGACCCAGCCTTAACGAATTTCATTTAATTACATATCGAATTTGATTGTCCAACATCAGCATTTATTTATTTTGTCTAACCTAGAGTGGCATATTTCCTCTGCTCTGGTGCTGCATTGCAGTCAGCGATGTTAGCTCTCGGTAGCTGTCTATGGTCCTTAAATCAAATCATCTGAGTCTGCTTGGACACCAGCCTGATCTCCAGCTCCTTCCACCTCTGGAAACTATCTAGGTCGTCATGCAACTTATCATGCGAACTGAGGAGGTGTCACTGATTCTTCCAGTCTCTGGTTCTATCCCTGACCAGCGCAGATTTGCACTCAGCAAAAATAGATGGCTACATCGTTTTTCTTGGAATAGACAAGCCTTGGTCTCTCCACTCTCTCCCCGTTCGCCATCCTCCTATTGTAGTGAGCAAACAAAAACTTTCACTGCACTTCATCTCTTAGGAAATTCCCCTCCTTATCCTGATGTGGCTCAGCCTGCACTAACATATCCCGTAAAGAGACATTCATATATTTTGGCCACTCCCCGGGATCTTTTATGTTTTCTGTCTGGGAGTTGGATTTAGCAGCAGCAGCACCACCACCACTGTCATCGGGGATGGGGAGCGATGAATCTCAGTCTGGGTCCAAGATAGTAGGGTCTTCGCCGGCATTGTTTTAAAGTGTGGTTAGGCCTGGTGACAACCTGTTCAGCCATAGAGCTGTCAACATCGGTGGAAGTGCATGGCTAGGACTCCTCCGGTTTGCCCTCTTCGCTGCTAGAATCAGCGAACGGGGGCTTGTCTTTCTCGGCAAATGAATGGCCTGTCCTAGGAGGCTTGTCATTCTCCAGACAGGCTGATGGACATTGCTGCACACTGATACATTTCCCCAGCAAATTTCTTGGGTTTAGAGATTGTGCCTCTTTACTCATAGTTTTTTAAACTATTCGCTTCCTAATAATTTTTGTCTCTTAGACATGGTTGCAAATTATTTCAAATCTCCATAGATTACTTTTAGCTAAAATTGTATCGACTAGTAGTAGACAGCTAACGTTAACAGGCTAGGTTAGGCTACTGCCTAATCACTAATCGTCTTTGTCACACAAAAAAAAAATACAATCATTTATGTCAGATTCATTTTTGTTTCACAATTGGATAATCCCATTAAACACACACATCACCATAGCTACCAAGGATAGTGGAGTGAATTTTGGAAGAAGCGTGTATGGAGTGGGGGTGGTAGGACTGCAGCAACTATATGAGCTGGTAACTGGGGTGCCGCGGGTAGACGATCAGGGGTGCCGGAGGGCGGCAGCCAATTGTCAAAATTCTACCTCATATTTAGGGGCCTCCGTAGGCGGCCTAATCTAACCTAATGGGAGGGCTGGCACTGCGTACATACCTTACACTACAGACACAAGACGCAGGCCTCCTAATTGTCCCTTTAATTTCAAAGCAAAAAGCTGGAGGCAGGTCTTTCTCATGTAGAGCAACATTTTTATGGAATGGTCTGCCCATCCACGTGAGAGACGCAGACTCGGTCTCAACCTTTAAGTCTTTATTGAAGACTCATCTCTTCAGTATATCCTATGATTGAGTGTAGTCTGGCCAAGGGGTGTGAAGATGAACGGAAAGGCACTGGAGAGACGAACCAAACTTGCTGTCTCTGCCAGGCCGGTTCCCCTCTCTCCATCAGGATTCTCTGCCTCTAATCCTATCATGAGTCACTGGCTTACTGGTGCTCTTCCATCCCGTCCCTAGGAGGGGTGCGTCACTTGAGTGGGTTGAGTCACCGACATGATCTTCCTGTCCGGGTTTGGCTTCTCGGGTTCGTGCCTTGGGGAAGATCTTTGTTGCCTATACTCAGCTTTGTCTCAGGGTAGTAAGTTGGTTGTTGAAGATATCTCTCTAGTGGTATGATGGCTGTGGTTGACAAAGTGGGTGGGGTTATATCCTGCCTGGTTGGCCCTGTCTGGTGGTATCGTCGGACGGGGCCACAGTTTCTACCGACCCCTCCTGTCTCAGCCTTCAGTATTTATGCTGCAATAGTTTGTGTCGGGAGGCTAGAGTCGGTCTGTCTGACTGGAGTATTTCTCTTGTCTTATCCGGTGTCCTGTGTGAATTTAAGTATGCTCCATCTAATTATCTCTCCCTCTTCCTCCCCTCCCAGAGGACCTGAGCCCTGGGACCATCACCCAGGACTACCTGGCCTGATGAATCCTTGCTGTCCCCAGACCACCTGGTCGTGCTGCTGCTCCAGTTTCAACTGTTCTGCCTATGGAAACCTGATCTGTTCACCGGATGTGCTACCTTGTCCCGGACCTGCTGTTTTCAACTCTCTCTCTCTACCACACCTGCTGTCTAACTCTGAATGCTTAGCTATGAAAAGCCAACTGACATCTACTCCAGTTGCACCCTCTACAACCACAGTGATTATTATTATTATTTGTCCCTGCTGGTCATCTATGAACATCTTGGCCATGTACTGTTATAATCTCAACCCGGCACAGCCAGAATAGGACTGGCCACCACTCAGAGCCTGGTTCTTATTTAGGTATCTTCCTAGGTTCCTGCCTTTCTAGGGAATTTTTCCTAGCCATCGTGCTTCTACATCTGCATTGCTTGCTGTTTGGGGTTTTAGGCTGGGTTTCTGTATAGCACTTTGTGACATTGGCTGATATAAAAAGGGCTTTATAAATACATTTGATTGATTGATTGATTGATACGGAACAACATATGATCAAGATGAACTAGGTACTAGTTTAAAGCAATGAAATACCTAATTGTTACAAAGAATGAATGTACCTTATGGGCTACATTTCTGGACCAGAGTGCCATCAACACTCCTCACTCAGCTGTCCTTGAGAATGAAAGCTCTGTCACCACCGACACAAAGCACAGGATCTGGAATAAACGCTACCACGGACCTCTGCTCCACAAACAAACACACACACAGGCAATGGCTGTGGACATGGCAGCGGAGACACCACCACGGACCTCTGCCCCATTTAAACCTCCCCCAATCACGCACTTGTCAGGAACAATAAGCCCTGTGCTCTATGAGCTCCCTGTCACGACTCCCCGAGCTACAGGGAAACGCTACTGTGACTGTCCTGAGGAAGAGAAGAGGTCATGCTCCGCAGTACATCATGAGTCTACATATTAACCATTTGAAGCAGTAAATGTTATGTGACTGGAAAATGGATGTGTGACTATTTTAAGGAGTCTGAAAATGATGTCCCTCTTGAAAGACAATATAGTATTATATTATATAGGCAATGAGGAGTGGCTGTTGCCGTAGAAGGACATCCCTAATAAAAAAAAACAAAAGTTGTTTTCACATGTCGAGCTTAAATTTAAAACAGTGAAAAAAATAGTTCCCCTGTTTGCACCACGTTTTCACATGCAAGTAGAATAACATGTTTTCCCCTCATTTGAATTGCAGTTTCACATGTGAAAATCACATTTGCCATTTTACATGTCAAAAAAGTGTGGAATTGCAGATGTACATTTCCACATGTGATTTTCACATACAGTGCCTTGCGAAAGTATTCGGCCCCCTTGAACTTTGCGACCTTTTGCCACATTTCAGGCTTCAAACATAAAGATATAAAACTGTATTTTTTTTGTGAAGAATCAACAACAAGTGGGACACAATCATGAAGTGGAACGACATTTATTGGATATTTCAAACTTTTTTAACAAATCAAAAACTGAAAAATTGGGCGTGCACAATTATTCAGCCCCCTTAAGTTAATACTTTGTAGCGCCACCTTTTGCTGCGATTACAGCTGTAAGTCGCTTGGGGTATGTCTCTATCAGTTTTGCACATCGAGAGACTGACATTTTTTCCCATTCCTCCTTGCAAAACAGTTTGAGCTCAGTGAGGTTGGATGGAGAGCATTTGTGAACAGCAGTTTTCAGTTCTTTCCACAGATTCTCGATTGGATTCAGGTCTGGACTTTGACTTGGCCATTCTATCACCTGGATATGTTTATTTTTGAACCATTCCATTGTAGATTTTGCTTTATGTTTTGAATCATTGTCTTGTTGGAAGACAAATCTCCATCCCAGTCTCAGGTCTTTTGCAGACTCCATCAGGTTTTCTTCCAGAATGGTCCTGTATTTGGCTCCATCCATCTTCCCATCAATTTTAACCATCTTCCCTGTCCATGCTGAAGAAAAGCAGGCCCAAACCATGATGCTGCCACCACCATGTTTGACAGTGGGGATGGTGTGTTCAGGGTGATGAGCTGTGTTGCTTTTACGCCAAACATAACGTCTTGCATTGTTGCCAAAAAGTTCAATTTTGGTTTCCTCTGACCAGAGCACCTTCTTCCACATGTTTGGTGTGTCTCCCAGGTGGCTTGTGGCAAACTTTAAACAACACTTTTTATGGATATCTTTAAGAAATGGCTTACTTCTTGCCACTCTTCCATAAAGGCCAGATTTGTGCAATATACGACTGATTGTTGTCCTATGGACAGAGTCTCCCACCTCAGCTGTAGATCTCTGCAGTTCATCCAGAGTGATCATGGGCCTTTTGGCTGCATCTCTGATCAGTCTTCTCCTTGTATGAGCTGAAAGTTTAGAGGGACGGCCAGGTCTTGGTAGATTTGCAGTGGTCTGATACTCCTTCCATTTCAATATTATCGCTTGCACAGTGCTCTTTGGGATGTTTAAAGCTTGGGAAATCTTTTTGTATCCAAATCCGGCTTTAAACTTCTTCACAACAGTATCTCGGACCTGCCTGGTGTGTTCCTTGTTCTTCATGATGCTCTCTGCGCTTTTAACGGACCTCTGAGACTATCACAGTGCAGGTGCATTTATAAGGAGACTTGATTACACACAGGTGGATTGTATTTATCATCATTAGTCATTTAGGTCAACATTGGATCATTCAGAGATCCTCACTGAACTTCTGGAGAGAGTTTGCTGCACTGAAAGTAAAGGGGCTGAATAATTTTGCACGCCCAATTTTTCAGTTTTTGATTTGTTAAAAAAGTTTGAAATATCCAATAAATGTCGTTCCACTTCATGATTGTGTCCCACTTGTTGTTGATTCTTCACAAAAACATACAGTTTTATATCTTTATGTTTGAAGCCTGAAATGTGGCAAAAGGTCGCAAAGTTCAAGGGGGCCGAATACTTTCGCAAGGCAGTGTAGTACTGTGCACCTTCTATAGTCTGTTCAGGACATGGGGACTGTAAAGAGTCCTCTTGTGGGGTATGCATGGGTGTCCGAGCTGTATGCCAGTAGTTCAGACAGTTCAACATGTCAACACTTCTCATGAATACAATCAGTGATGAAGTCAAATCTCTCAAAAGTTTACCAAGGGTTGGTAACAGGCTGATTGGTCGGCTTTTTGAGCCAGTAAAGGGGGCTTTACTATTCTTAGGTAGCGGAATTACTTTTGCTTCCCTCCAAGCCTGAGGGCACACAACTTCTAGTAGGCTTACAACTTCTAGTAGGCTTACATTGAAGATGTGGCAAATAGGAGTGTCAATATTGTCCGCTATTATGCTCTGTAATTTTCCATCCAAGTTGTCAGACCCCGGTGGCTTGTCATTGTTCATTGACAACAATAATTTTTCACCTCTTCCACATTAACATTACAGAATTTAAAATTACAATGCTTGTCAATCATACTTTGGTCCGATATACTTGCATGTGTAGAGCTAATCGTGCCAATGAAAAAAATCATTAAAGTAGTTGGCAATATCAGTTGGTTTTGTGATGAATGAGCCATCTGTTTCAATGAATGATGGAGCTGAGTTAGACTTTTATCCCGGAATTTCATTGAAGGTGCTCCAAAGCTTTTTACAATCATTCTTCATTTCATTTATCTTGGTTTCATAGTTTAGTTTCTTCTTCTTTTTATTCAGTTTAGTCACATGATTTCTCAATTTGCACTAAGTTTGCCAATCGGTTATGCAGCCAGACTTATTTGCCATTCCTTTTGCCTCATCTCTCTCAACCATACAATTTATCAATTCCTCATCAAGACATGGGGATTTAACAGTTTTACAGTCATTTTCTTAATGGGTGCATGCTTACAGTGGCTTGAGAAAGTATTCACCAACCTTGGGATTTTTACTATTTTTTTGCCTTACAACCTGGAATTAAAATAGATATTTGGGGAGGGAGTTTGTATCATTTGATTTACACAACATGCATACCACTTTGCAGATGAAAAATATGTTTTATTGTGAAACAAACAAGAAATAAGACAAAAAACAGAACTTGAGCGTGCAAAACTTTTCGCCCAAAGTCAATACTTTGTAGAGCCACCTATTGCAGCAATTACAGCTGCAAGTCTCTTGGGGGATGTCTCTATAGGCTTGGCATATCTAGCCACTGGGATTTTTGCCCATTCTTCAAGGCAAAACTGCTCCAGCTCCTTCAAGTTGGATGGGATCCACTGGTGTACAGCAATCTTTAAGTCATACTACAGATTCTCAATTGGATTGAGGTCTGGGCTTTGACTAGACCATTCCAAGACATTTAAATGTTCCCCTTAAACCACTTGAGTGTTGCTTTAGTAGTATGCTTAGGGTCATTGTCCTGCTGGAAGGTGAACCTCCGTCCCAGTTTCAAATCTTTGCAAGACTGAAACAGGTTTCCCTCAAGAATTTCTCTGTATTTAGTGCCATCCATCATTCCTTCAATTCTGACCATGAAAAACATCCCCATAACATGATGATGCCACCACCATGCTTCACTGTGGGAATGGTGTTCTCAAGGTGGTGAGAGTTGTTGGGTTTGCATCAGACATTGCCAAAAAGCTCAGAGTACCTTCTTCCATATGTTTGGGGAGTCTCCCACATGCCCACATCTCCCACAAACACAAAATCTGTTTGCTTATTTCTTTCTTAAGCAATGTCTTTTTCTGGCCACTCTTCCATAAAGCCCAGCTCTGTACGGTTTAAAGTTGTATTTTGGACAGACACTCCCATGTCCGCTGTGGAGCTTTGCAGCTCCTTCAGGGTTATTGTTGGTGTCTTTGTTGCCTCTCTGATTAATACCCTCCTTGCCTGGTCTGTGAGTTTTGTTGTCACTTGGTCCTCTCTTGGCAGGTTTGTTGTGGTGCCATATTCTTTCAATTTTTTTAATAATGGATTTAATCATGCTCTGTGGGATGCTCAAAATTTCTGATATTTTTTTTAAGCCAACCCTGGTCTGTAATTCTCCACAACTTTGTCCCTGTCCTGGTTGGAGAGCTCCTTGGTCTTCATGGTACCGCTTGCTTGGTGGTGCCCCTTGCTTAATGGTGTTGCAGACACTGGGGCCTTTCAGAACAGGTGTATATTTTCACTGAGATCATGTGACGCTTAAATAAAGTCCACCTGTGTGCAATCTAACAAATATGTGACTTCTGAAGGTAATTGGTTGCACCAGATCTTATTTAGAAGCTTTATAGCAAAGGTGGTGAATACATATGCACGCACCAATTTTCAGTTTTTTTTTTTTTTGAATGTTTTGAAATAAGTTTTTTTTTTCACTTCACCAATTTGGACTTCTTTGTGTATGTCCATTACATGAAATCCAAATAAAAATCTATTTAAATTACAGGTTGTAATGCAACAAAATAGGAAAAACCCCAAGGGGGATGAATACCTTTGCATGGCACTGTATTAGCGACTGGAATAAGCAATTTCATAAATGTGTCAAGTGCAGTGCCTGTTTGCTCATCATTACTCACCACAGACCAACATATATTCTTTAGTAACATAGGAATCACTACAAAACTGTATGACCTCTTATTTACTACATTTGGCCCAGCCTTTGAAACTTTGGTTTTCCTACATATAGCTACTATATTGTGATCACTACATCCAATGGATCTGGATACTGCTTTCAAGCAAATTTCTGCAGCATTAGTAAAAAAAAATACATGTTGATGATTTCATTCCTGTGCTGTTTGTAACTACCCTGGTAGGTTGACTGATAACCTGAACCAGGTTGCAGGCACTAATTACAGTTTGAAGCTTTTTTTTGAGTGGGCAGCTTGATGAAAGCCAATCAATATTTAAATCACCCAGAAAATATACCTCTCTGTTGGTATCACACACATTATCAAGCATTTCACACATATCCAGATACTGACTGTTAGAACATGGTGGTCTATAGCAGCTTCCCATCAGAATGGGAATTAGGTGAGGAAGATTAACCTGTAGCCATATTACTTCTAACTAATTAGAAGTAAGAAGTAAGTATTTGACATGAGATCCTCTCTAATCTTTACAGTAATGTGGTTCTGAATATAAACAGCAACACCTCCACCATTGGCATATATACATTTTCTATAAATGTTATAACCTCGTATTGCCACTACTATATTGTCAAAGGTATTATCTAAGTGAGTTTCAGAGATAGTCAGAATAAGGAATATGAATGTCATCTTTTACTAGCAAATTATTCATGAACCTTGTTTCTTAAGCTACATATATTAATGTGAGCTATTTTGAGCACTTTTCATCTGGGATGCTTACTTGCTTTCATTGCTTTACTGGGAAGCTCAGCAGCAGTAGAAGTGCTCATGTTTTTTTATGTTAGTGCAGGGTGAACTGCTCACAGTGGACTTCCTGCTAGGGCACACCGGCTTAGTCCTAACAGTATACATCTAGGCGCATGATTACTTCATACAATAGCTGTAGGATCAGTAAAAGCATTCAGTTAAAGGGACATATATTAGGTTACTTAAATTGTGCCTACTGACGCCCTGGTGTAATGTACAATTGCTGAAGCATTATGACAACTCTGCAACACAATGGTAGGGATTAGCTGATAATAATATCAACCCATTGCATCTTGAAGAATTTTTTTTATAAATGCCTCATGAGTTTAGTTCAACTTTCATACCCCATCAGAACCCCAAATATAAGCTTGTTTTACTTCAGTGTTTGCAAACAAAGTAAGTGTAAACAACCAGCCTACAAACATGGTTAAAACCAAAAGGTTTATTTCATGTATGGTCAGTCCTTGCATCCAATAGCGTAGTCTATAGATTTTAGAATGGTTGCACTTCTCCAGCCACATATCTTAGCTCCCTACTGAAACTGTGGTAGGAGTAATAGTGTAATAGAGTAATTGTGTTATTATATGGTGCAATCCTCTAGTGAGTGAGTTACGTTTGTGCCATTAATATCAAGCAAGATTTCTGAAGTCGATGACAAAATTCTTAGTATTTCAAACAAAATTAATGATATTGAATAAAAAACATAAAACCCAAAGTACTGATAGTGAAACAAAATAGTTCAAGGAAATAATTAATTTTTTTCCCCCTTTCATAACTGGATACAAATGTTATTTTTTTATACATATTTTTTTTATGATAATGCGATAAGAAAAATGACACTCTCTTTCCTGCAATTTTCCCTATCTTTGGTTATGTTACCCTGGTTTTGATTTCGCTGACTTTTTTCCTTTTGCAAGTTTCATTCCTGCATCCCACTGCTGGTTTTCCTCTGAAGTTAAGCAGGGTTGGTCCTGGTCGGTCCTTGGATGGAAGACTAGATGTAGCGGGAAGTGTTAAAAATAAACATTGAGAAAAAAATTCACTGTCTGATTTGTTTTATGAGGCAAAAACGTGAAAAACAAATATATGAAACTTCATTTGTGTCCGAAAACCACATGTCTAACTGGTGAAAATGACACAAGAACATATATTATCACGTGTCCTAAAACCACATTTTCTTTCACGTGACTTTTTTCATGTGGTTTTTTTGTAAAGGCGGTGGCATGCAGAGTTACATTTACCATTCATATCGCCATTACTATTTAGTGTATGATTCAATCTTGTAGGGGTTTATCAAGGCTGTGTGCCTCTTCCTAACAAACATGGTTGTGTATGTAATTAAACAGCAATTACTCCCTAATTACACGCAATCACTTCTTAGATCAACCAGAGTCAAGGTCATTTTCAGCTGAGACGATGGTCAGAATTAAAGTGTGGTGATATGTACACAAATGAAAGGAAATTAAATACAGTAGCTCTTGGTTAATTCTACCAATTTTGTACATTTGTATGGTATAGGAGTTGGCATGTTTTGGCCGACAGTCACAAAGCTAATCTGTCACAGCACCAAAGTAATCCCTGCTCTCGACAAATACCCACAGCTACTACACTATCCCTGGACTGGGTGAGGAATGTCATCAATAATATTCCATTCAAAGCTTTAGTCGATTCAGGGTGTCTTTGTCTCACATTATATAGGCTCAACCACAAACATAACAACACAACAATGTGGATACAAAAGACAGATAATAATATAATATGTAAAAGCACATATTACATAGTAATATTTAACTCCTATGGTTAATTCAAAGTCTGTACTACTTCTTATCTTAATTAAAATAACTATGTTTATGACATGAGAAGGGAGAGTTTATCCCCGATAAGGGATGAGAATTACTGAGGTGTTTCAATGCCAAGACACTATTCCTCTTTCACTTCCAGAGTAGGCAGTGTAGCAGAGGCACCAATATTCTCTGCGCTAAGAGTCACCAGCAGGGGGGAGTAAGGCACCGAGACAGAGCGAGAGGGAGAGTTAACACTATCACACTCCTCTTGACTCCCTTTCCCTGGTCCCGACTTAAAAAGGTCACTGGAACACTGGAGAATATTCACGAGTGTGAGAGTGTAAGACAGAGAGTGTGTGTTGGGGAAGGTACACAGAGCCAGAGAACCGGGAGGGAGACAGAAAGACAGACGGATAAATATGCTGATCAGATAGACAGAGAGATCAGAGTAACCAGTGCAGTGTTACATTCCCCATCTGTGCCTGGCCGTGTCACCTCAGCCAGCTGCCAAACACCAGTGTGTGTCAATTAGGACCCTTCAGCTGGTATCATCCACTATGCTGTTCCAGCTATGCCATGCCCAACAACATCACACTCAACACTATTCATATGACCTGGCACAAGCACACACACAATTGCACCTGGGACACACCGCACAAACAGTCACGAGCACACCCTGCACCTGAATGGAAAAAAACAACTACAAACTATGGGTATGGACAGGAGACAAAGCGACCAGCACTCACTACATCAAACAACCCCAGTATTCAACCCCTGACCTTGTCAGTAGTCAGAGCAGCACGTGTTATTGATGAAGACCACTGGATGTGAGCTACGATATATGAGGCTACTCTGTTAGACTTTGCAAACTGCCTCGCCCTTCCCATTATTTTGAAACTAGAGGTACATGCCAGCATAGGTAGGTGCAAGGCTAAACCAATTTGTTTTGTAATACAAACAATCTCACATGCAGCAATTTCACCTTTACAGGTATCTCTAAAGCATAGTGTCAATTTTACACTGAACCTTGCTGCTCAACAAACTCTTGATGATCTCACACGTATATCACTTAACCTTGCAGCCATCTTTAATTAATTCCCTCAGCCAGACTCACCTGTATATCGTGTACTTGGTGGTGAATCCTTGCTGGTAGCGCTCTGTAAAGTCAGAAAACTCCTGGGAGTGATGAAAGGGCCCTTTGTCAGACAGGAGCCAGGCAAAGGGCCCCGTGGCATTGCTGGAGCCCCCTGCATCTGCAGCGGCCCCAACTCCAGTACGGCTGGCCCCCGCGGCCGCCGCCACTACCACCCAGCACTGGAGGAGGTTTAGAGTTGTACACTCCCATAGAACCATCAGAGCCGCCCGTCTAACAGTGATACACCGGCCACTCATGCTTCCCCCGCACCCGACGACTCTTCATTCTCCCCAAACTTCTCTCCCAGTGTCCTGGAGGAAAGAATGGAAACAGAAAGGATGTTTAGATGTTAGAGAGGGGGGTGAGTGTGTGTTTGAATAAGAATAATATACAGAGGCTATCATGTTGTCACTGTGTGTGTGTTTGTGTGTGATCTTAGTGAAATACTGTAGGTTCAGGACCTTGTTATTTCTTGACCTTCTGCTTTACTGTAGTCTTCCTGACATGTTTCAATAATCAAGTAGGCTTTTAAAATGATCTCCTTTAAAGATGATCTCCTGAATTACCATGATGCAATTTAAATACTATAGTATAATGTGTACTGTAAATGTTCAATGGTTTCCCATCAATGCACAGCCTACTTCATATAATTAGGTAAATAGCCATTTCTACAAAGGTGTCAAATTGACTGCATTTAATTGTATTTTCATACATTAGTAAATTATTGTTTACCTGATTCTGCAAGCTGTGTTGTACTAAGCTGATCACTGAAGTTGTTACAATGTCTCCCTGGTAGACCAGAAGGTGAAGTTGTTATCAGCACAATGCACAGGAGACCAAAGGAGAAAAAAATATTTTCACTGGGTCAGATGCGCATACGCTATAAGGCCACGGAAAGTTGATGAATGAGCAAAGTGAGCGACATCCACCTGAATGGCTGGATCCCTCTCTCACCGAATCAGTGGGTACCCTCGATGGTGTAAAATCCAAAGGAAGGAGAAGGCAACACAGCGCACCGGACAGTCGAACAAGCGCGCGTCGCTCGTTCCAACGAGGGAAAACAAATGTCACCTTCTGCAGGTGAATCTTGTGTTTTTCCAGGGTGAAAATAGGTTATTTATGATGTTCCATAGAATAAACAACGCATGCATGCAATAATAGCTGGTTGTTTTCCCCTCCTCGTCAAAAAAAGCCAAATTATCTTCTTTTCTATTTGTTTTTAAATTTGATTGGAGAGACTCACTTGGAGCACTGTGCACTCGAGTCAGTGCAATGCTTTCTTACACTCCCGTCAGTGTAGTGGCATGCATCTGAGTGATATTCGCTTGCTTGCTCTCTAGCACTATTAAAATGTCCAAGTTATTCCTAAACCGAGCCTCCTCCACTCCCCATTGGCTGAAGCGAGATAAGAGAGGCATGGTTTAGGTCTGGCTGTATAACAGGATCGATGGTCAATGTGCTTACCCAGACAAAAATGTGAGTACCCAGAGAAAATTTGTATGTACATATATGCGGGGGAATTAAACATATATTTACATATATGTCCAGAATATATTGATTAAATGTATAAATTGAGCACATTATTGTATGTCAAAAAATGTAACTATATATGTAAATTAAATACATTTTTGCACCACATGTATCATGCTGAATTGTTAAATCAAATCAAAGTTTATTTGTCATGTGCGCGGAATACAACATGACAGTGAAATGCTTACCTACAGGCTCTAACCAATGGTGCGAGAAAAAAAATGTGTGTGTGTGTGTGTGTGTGTGTGTGTGTGTGTGTGTGTGTGTGTGTGTGTGTGTGTGTGTGTGTGTGTGTGTAGGTAAATAAAGAAATAAAACAACAGTAAAAATACATTTGAAAAAAGAGTAGCAAGGCTATATACAACCACCTGTTAGTCAGGCTTATTGAGGTAGTATGTACATGTAGGTATCATTAAAGTGACTATGCATATATGATTAACAGAGAATAGTAGAAGCGTAAAAAGAGGGGTTGGCAGGTGGTGGGACACAATGCAGATAGCGGGAGCACTGGTTTGTCGGGCCAATTTAGGTAGTATGTACATGAATGTATAGTTAAAGTGACTATGCATATAAGATAAACAGAGAGTACCAGCAGCGTAAAAAAGGGGTTGGGGGTGGCACGCAATGCAAATAGTCCAGGTAACCATTTGGTTACCTGTTCAGGAGTCTTTTGGCTTCGGACTAAAAACAGTTGAGAAGCCTTTTTGTCCTAGACTTGGCACTCCGGTACCACTTGCCATGTGGTAGTAGAGAGAACAGTCTATGATTGGGGTGGCTGGGGTCTTTGACAATTTTTAGGGCCTTCCTCTGACATCGCCTGGTGTAGAGGTCCTGGATGGCAGGCAGCTTTGCCCCAGTGATGTACTGGGCTGTACGCACTACCCTCTACTACTCTACTCTACTACTAACCTTTTGAGGATCTCAGGACTCATGCCAAATCTTTTTAGTTTCCTGAGGGGGAATAGGCTTTATCATGCCCTCTTCACGACTGTCTTGGTGTGTTTGGACCAATCTAGTTCGTTGTTGATGTGGACACCAAGGAGTTTGAAGCTCTCAACCTGCTCCACCTCAGCGCCGTCGATGAGAATGGGGACGTGCTCGGTGCTCCTTTTCCTGTAGTCCACAATCATCTCCTTAGTCTTGGTTACGTTGAGGGATAGGTTGTTATTCTGGCACTACCCGGCCAGGTCTCTGACCTCCTCCCTATAGGCTGTCTCGTCATTGTCGATGATCAGGCCTACCACTGTTGTGTCGTTAGCAAACTTAATGGACTGGGAGTACAGGAGGTACTGAGCACACACCCCTGGGGAGCTCCAGTGTTGAGGATCAGCGTGGCAGATGTGTTGCTACCTACCCTCACCACCTGGGGGTGGCCTGTCAGGATGTCCAGGATCCAGTTGCAGAGGGAGGTGTTTAGTCCCAGGATCCTTAGCTTGGTAATGAGCTTTGAGGGTACAATGTTGTTGAACGCTGAGCTGTAGTCAATGAACAGCATTCTCACGTAGGTGTTCTTTTTGTCCAGGTGGGAAAGGGCAGTGTGGATTGCAATAGAGATTACATCATCTGTGGATCTGTTTGGGCGGTATGCAGATTGGAGTGAGTCTAGCGTTTCTGGGATAGTGGTGTTGATGTGAGCTATTACCAGCCTTTCAAAGCACTTCATGGCTACGGACGTGAGTGCTACGGGTCTGTAGTCATTTAGGCAGGTTGCCTTTTTGTTCTTGGACACAGGGACTATGGTGGTCTGCTTGAAGCATGTTGGTATTACAGACTCAATCAGGGAAATGTTGAAAATGTCAGTGAAGACACCTGCCAGTTGGTCAGCACATGCCCGGAGCACACGTCCTGGTAATCCGTCTGGCCCCGCAGCCTTGTGTATGTTGACCTGTTTAAAGGTCTTACTCACATCGGCTACGGAGAGCGTGATCACACAGTCGTCCGGAACAGCTGATGCTCTCATGCATGCCTCAGTATTGCTTGCCTCGAAGCGAGCATAGAAGTGATTTAGCTCATCTGGTAGGCTCGTGTCACTGGGCAGCTCGCGGCTGTGCTTCCATTTGTAGTCTGTAATAGTTTGCAAGCCCTGCCACATCCGACAAACGTCGGAGCCGGTGTAGTATGATTCAATCTTAGCCCTGTATTGACGCTTTGTTGGTTTGATGGTTTGTCGCAGGGCATAGCGGGATTTCTTGTAAGCTCCCGGGTTAGAGTCCTGCACCTTGAAAACAGCAGCCCTACCCTTTAGCTCAGTGCGAATGTTGCCTGTAATCCATGGCTTCTGGTTAGTGTATGTACATACAGTCACTGTGGGGACGACGTCCTAAATGCACTTCCTCAATGTCATCGGAAGAATCCCGGAAAATGTTCCAGTCTGTGATAGCAAGCATTTGTGATTTACCAAATGGAGGGCGAGGGAGAGCTTTGTACGCGTCTCTGTGTGTGGAGTACAGGTGATCTAGATTTTTTTCCCTCTGGTTGCACATTTAACACATTGATAGAGATTTGGTAGAACTGATTTAAGTTTCCCTGCATTTTAGTCTCCGGTCACTAGGAACGCCGCCTCTGGGTGAGTGGTTTCCTGTTTGAGTGCGGTCTTAGTGCCAGCATCTGTCTGTGGTGGTAAATAAACAGCCACGAAAAGTATAGCTGTGAACTCTCTAGGCAAGTAGTGTGGCCTGCAGTTTATCACAATATACTCTACTTCAGGCGAGCAAAATCTAGAGACTTCCTTAGATTTCATGCACCAGCTGTTGTTTACAAATAAGCACATATCTTTCTCATGGATAATGGCATTTTATGTGATTATATAATCAGAAGATATTTACTTCAACTGCCTGCAAACAAACGTTTTTACCGAGCTATAGTAGCTAAAACAGCTAGTAAGCTAGCTACCTCCTTTAGTTTGACAACACAACATGCCGTGTGACTGACCAAGATAATAATTATTTTGGATATTAAAGCTCTGTGTTAATGACATGTAGCTAGCTATGTGTTAGACATAATTTAATTGCCAAAGCTAGCTAGTTAATGGTAAATGTTGCTTGCCAAGTGTCACATTGTCACGTTCTGACCTCTATTTCCTTTGTTTTGTATGTAGTTAGTATGGTCAGGGCGTGAGTTGGGTGGGCAGTCTATGTTTGTTTTTCTATGATTTGGGTATTTCTATGTTTCGGCCTAGTATGGTTCTCAATCAGAGGCAGGTGTCATTAGTTGTCTCTGATTGAGAATCATACTTAGGTAGCCTGGGTGTCACTGTGTGTTGGTGGGTGATTGTTCCTGTCACTGTGTTTGTTGTCACAGGATAGGCTGTATAGGTTTTTCACGTTCCGTTTGTTGTTTTGTAGATTTAGTTATTTCATGTATTGTTCATTTTCCATTAAAGAACATGAGTAACCACCACGCTGCTTTTTGGTCCGCTTCTCCTTCTACAGACGAACGTCGTTACAGAATCACCCACCAAAGAAGGACCAAGCGGCGTGGTAAACAGAGGCAGCAGCAACAGCAGCAGCAGGAGAAGCGACTGGTGCAGCAGGAGCAACAGCAGCAGCAGCAAAAGCAGCAGCAGGAGGAGCAACAGCAGCAGCAGCAAAAGCAGCAGTGGGAGAGGCTGCACTACTTGGAGAGATGGACTTGGGAGGAGATTCTAGACGGGAAAGGACCCTGGGCAGAGCCAGGAGAATATTGCCGCCCCAAGGCCGAGCTGGAGGCAGCAAAAGCAGAGAGGCGGCATTATGAGGAACTAGCACGGCAGAGCGGATTAGAAGCCCGAGAGTCAGCCCCAAAAATTTATTGGGGGGGGGGCTAACAGGGAGTATGGCTACGCCAGGTAGGAGACCTGAGCCAACTTCCTGTGGTTACCGGGGGGCTAGAGAGACCGGGCAGGCACCGTGTTATGCTGTGGAGCGCACGGTGTCCCCAGTGCGGGTGCACAGCCCGGTGCGGTACATTCCAGCTCCGCGTATCGGCCGGGCTAGAGTGGGTATCGAGCCAAGTGCCATGAAGCCGGCTCTACGCATCTGGTCTCCAGTGCGTCTCCTTGGGCCGGCTTACATGGCACCAGCCTTGCGCACGGTGTCCCCGGTTCGCCTGCATAGCCCAGTGCAGGCTATTCCACCTCGCCGCTCTGGCAGGGCGACCGGGACCATTCAACCGGGTAAGGTTGGGCAGGCTCGGTGCTCAAGAGCTCCAGTGCGCCTGCACGGCCCGGTCTATCCGTCACCACCTCCACGCACCAGCCCTCCGGTGGCAGCCCCCCGTACCAGGCTGTCTCTCCGGCCCATCCTTACAGGGGCTTCCTCCTCTCCAGCGCTGCCGGAGTCTCCCGCCTGTTCGGCGCTACGAGAGCTACTCAGTCCGGCGCTTCCAGAGCCTTCCTCCTCTCCAGCGCCGCCAGTGCCGCTCGTCAGCCCAGCGCCGCCAGTGCCGCCCGTCTGCCCAGCGCCGCCAGTGCCGCCCGTCTGCCCAGCGCCGCCAGTGCCGCCCATCTGCCCAGCGCCGCCAGTGCCGCCTGTCTGCCAGAAGCCGCCAGTGCCGCCCGTCTGCCCAGCGCCGCCAGTGCCGCCCGTCTGCCCAGTGCCGCCCGTCTGCCCAGTGCCGCCAGTGCCGCCCGTCTGCCCAGCGCCGCCAGTGCCGCCCGTCTACCCAGCGCCGCCAGTGCCGCCCGTCTGCCAGGAGCCGCCAGTGCCGCCCGTCTGCTCAGCGCCGCCAGTGCCGCCCGTCTGCCAGGAGCCGCCAGTGCCGCCCGTCTGCCAGGAGCCGCCAGTGCCGCCCGTCTGCCAGGAGCCGCCAGTGCCGCCCGTCTGCAAGGGGCCGCCAGTGCCGCCAGTCAGCCAGGGGCCGCCAGTGCCGCCAGTCAGCCAGGGGCCGCCAGTGCCGCCAGTCAGCCAGGGGCCGCCAGTGCCGCCAGTCAGCCAGGGGCCGCCAGTGCCGTCAGTCAGCCAGGGGCCGCCAGTAAGCCAGGGGCCGCCAGTGCCGCCAGTCAGCCAAGGGCAGCCAGTGCCGCCAGTCAGCCAGGGGCCGCCAGTGCCGCCAGTCAGCCAGGGGCCGCCAGTGCCGCCAGTCAGCCAGGGGCCGCCAGTGCCGCCAGTCAGCCAGGGGCCGCCAGTCAGCCAGGGGCCGCCAGTGCCGCCAGTCAGCCAGGGGCCGCCCGAGCAGCTGCCCCTCTGTCCAGAGCAGCTGCCGCCCCTCTGTCCCGAGCTGCTATCGCCCCTCTGTCCCGAGCTGCTGCCGCCCCTCTGTCCCGAGCAGCTGCCCCTCTGTCCCGAGCAGCTGCCGCCCCTCTGTCCCGAGCTGCTGCCGCCCCTTTGTCCCGAGCTGCTATCGCCCCTCTGTCCCAAGCTGCTGCCGCCCCTCTGTCCCGAGCAGCTGCTCCTCTGTCCCGAGCAGTTGTCCCTCTGTCCCGAGCAGCTGCTTCACCTCTGTCCCGAGCTGCCCCTCTGTCCCAAGCAGCCCCTCTGTCCAGTGGGGTCATTGAGAAGGGTGGCCATGGTGAGAAAGCCACGGAGGCGGACAATAAGGCGGACTAAGACAATGGTGAAGTGGGGTCCGCGTCCCGCGCCAGAGCCGCCACCGCGGACAGACGCCCACCCAGACCCTCCCCTATAGGTCAAGGTTTTGCGGCCGGAGTCCGCACCTTTGGGGGGGGGGGTACTGTCACGTTCTGACCTCTATTTCCTTTGTTTTGTATGTAGTTAGTATGGTCAGGGCGTGAGTTGGGTGGGCAGTCTATGTTTGTTTTTCTATGATTTGGGTATTTCTATGTTTCGGCCTAGTATGCTTCTCAATCAGAGACAGGTGTCATTAGTTGTCTCTGATTGAGAATCATACTTAGGTAGCCTGGGTGTCACTGTGTGTTGGTGGGTGATTGTTCCTGTCACTGTGTTTGTTGTCACAGGATAGGCTGTATAGGTTTTTCACGTTCCGTTTGTTGTTTTGTAGATTTAGTTATTTCATGTATCGTTCATTTTCCATTAAAGAACATGAGTAACCACCACGCTGCTTTTTGGTCCGCTTCTCCTTCTACAGACGAACGTCGTTACACACATGTGCTCCCTCTCCGGTCTCTAGGTCACCAGGCAGTTCGTTGTGGTGCACACCTGTCACCAACGTTGCGCATCATCCGATTTATTAAAACACTCACTCCCTGAACTGTTTTCCCAACTCTCAGTGCACATCGTTACAGGATTACGCCTCACCAAAGGGAAGCAGGTGAGTGCTGCAATAAAATGCTAATTAATTACTTAAAAATCATACAATGTTATTTTCTGGATTTTTGTTCTAGATTCATCTCTCACAGTAGAAGTGTACCTATGATAAAAATTACAGACCTCTACATGCTTTGTAAGTAGGAAAACCTGCAAAATCCTCAGTGTATCAAATACTTGTTCTCCCCACTGTATACAGAGAAATGAGTCAGCCCGAGAATTGAACCCTGTGGCACCGCCATAGAGACTGCCAGAGGTCCAGGCCCTCCGATTTGACACACTGAGCTCTATCTGGGAAGTAGTTGGTGAACCAGGCGAGGCAGTTATTTGAGAAACCAAGGCTATTGAGTTTACCGATAAGAATATGGTGATTGACAGAGTTGAAAGCCTTGGCCAGGTCGATGAAGACGGCTGCACAGTACTGTCTTTCATCGATGGCGGTTATGATATCGTTTAGTACCTTGAGCGTGGCTGAGGTGCACCCGTGACCAGCTCGGAAATCGGATTGCACAGCGGTGAAGGTACAGTGGGATTCGAAATGGTCAGTGATCTGTTTATTAACTTGGCTTTCGAAGACTTTAGAGAGGCTGGGTAGGATGGATATAGGTCTATAACAGTTTGGGTCTTGAGTGTCAGCCCCTTTGAAGAGGGGGATGACCGCCGCAGCTTTCCAATCTTTAGGGATCCCGGATGATATGAAAGAGAGGTTGAACAGACTGGTAATAGGGGTTATAATGGCGGCAGACAGTTGGCGGCAGATAGTTTTAGAAATATAGGGTCCAGATTCTCTATCCCAGCTGATTTGTATGGGTCCAGGTTTTGCAGCTCTTTCAGGGCATCTGCAATCTTGATTTGGGTGATGGAGAAGCTGGGGAGGCTCGGGGAGGGGGGGGGGGTTCTGTTGGCCAGGGCTGGGGTCACAGGGAAATGCTTATTGAAATTTTTGATTATCATGGATTTATTGGTGTTGACCGTGTTACCTAGCCTCAGAGCAGTGGGCAGCTGGGAGGAGGTGCTCTTGTTCTCCATATACTTTACAGTGTCCCAGAACATTCTGGAGTTAGAGCTACAGGATGCCAATTTCTGTTTGAAAATGCTATAATCTTTGCTTTCCTGACCTTACTGCATGTATTGGATCCTGACTTCCCTGAACAGTTGCGTATCGCGGGGACTATTCAATGCTATTGCTCTCCGCCACAGGATGTTTTTGTGCTGGTCAAGGACAGTCAGCTCTGGAGTGAACCAAGGGCTATATCTGTTCTTAGTTCTCCATTTTTTGAAAGGGGCATTCTTTATTTAAGATGGTGAGGAAATTATTTTTAAAGAACGACCAGGCATCCTCGACTGACGGGATGAGGTCAATTTCCTTCCAGGAAACCCGGGCCAGGTTGATTTGAAAGACCTGCTCGCAGAAGTGTTTTAGGGAGCGTTTGACATTGACCGTGGACCCATAGCAAATGCAAGCAATGAGGCAGTGATCGCTGAGATCCTGATTGAGAACAGCAGAGGTGTATTTGGAGTGCAAGTTGGTCAGGATAATATCTATGAGGGTGCCCATGTTTACAGATTTAGGGTTATACCTGATGGTTTCCTTGATAATTTGTGTGAGATTGAGGGCATCTATCTTAGATTGTGGGACTGCTGGGGTGTTAAGCATATCACAGTTTAGGTCACCTTACAGAACGAACTCTGAAGATAGATGGGGGGCAATCTAATCTAAAACTGATGGGACTTTGTTGACATCAAAATCTGGTTTGTGAATTTTTTTCTATTCTAGCGTTGATTGATATGGTAATGGCCTGATAGTATTGAAGAAAATGGACCACTCCGACGCTGTTCGTTAAATGTTTTACGTGACATACCGTACAGCACGCATAATGCAACTCATTCTGTTTCATACAGCCTCTCTCCACCAGGTGTAGCACTTCTCTCGCCGATTAAAAACAAGAAAAGGACAGGGTATGGGGGATACCTAGTCACATGGACAACTGAATGCATTGATTTTCTGAGTCATCACTGCAAGCCATCATGACTCTCAAAATTCACGACAGTGTAGAAGATACAGTTGAAGTCAGAAGTTTACATACACCTTGTCTTAGGTCAGTTAGGATCACCACAATATTTTAAGAATGTGAAATTTCAGAATAATAGCAGAGATAATGATTTATTTCAGCTTTTATTTATTTCATCACGTTCCCAGTGGGTCAGAAGTTTACATACACTCAATTTGTATTTGGTAGCATTGCCTTTAAATTGTTTAACTTGGGTCAAACGTTTCGGGGAGTCTTCCAAAAGCTTCACGCGATAAGTTTGGTGATTTTTGGCCCATTCCTCCTGACAAAGCTGGTGTAACTGAGTCAGGTTTGTAGGCCTCCTTGCTCGCACACACTTTTTCAGTTCTGCCCACAAATTAACTATAGGATTAAGGTCAGGGCTTTGTGATGGACACTCCAATAGCTTGACTTTGTTGTCCTTAATTAAGCCATTTTGCCACAACTTTGGAAGTATGCTTGGGGTCATTGTCCATTTGGAAGACCCATTTGCGACCAAGCATTAACTTCCTGACTGATGTCTTGAAATGTTGCTTCAATATATACACATAATTATCCTTCCTCATGACGTCATCTATTTTGTGATGTGCACCAGTCCCTCCTGCAGCAAACCACCCCCACAACATGATGCTGCCACCCCCGTGCTTCACGGTTGGGATGGTGTTCTTCGGCTTGCAAGCCTCCCCCTTTTCCTCCAAACATAACAATGGTCGTTATGGCCAAACAGTTCCACTTTTGTTTCATCAGATCAGAGTACATTTCTCCAAAAAGTACAATCTGTCCCCGTGTGCAGTTGAAAACCGTAGTCTGGCGATTTTATGGCGGTTTTGGAGCAGTGGCTTCTTCCTTATTGAGTGGCCTTTTAGGTTATGTTGATATAGAACTGTTATACTGTTGTCATGACGTTGGCCTTTGGGCAAAGTTTATGACCCCCCCATAAATACCTCTCCCCCTCTTTTCCTCTCTCTACCCTACTGATGTGACTATTGAAAATAGAATAGAGATTCTGGGAACAGATTCTTGTTCCTGGTACATTAGGGCGACGGTTCGATGTCAGAAGGATTCAGATAATAACTACAGAACGAAGCCAACCTCAGTGAGAGCTTTGGTTGCGAATGGTATAAACTTCGAACTCCTATTCACTGCAGAATTTATACCTCCTAGCCATTGATTTAGCAGCGGCCGCTGTAGATGTGGGCTAGGAATGGATGGACGACGTATCCAGTCTAACAAACAATGATGATACTACAACGTATCCAATTTACCACCAGAGACATTCTTCGAGGATAGGAAGATCTCTGTTGGCCAACACAGCCAGCATCTACGACCAACCTACCGAAGCGCAGCTCAGAGTAAATATTTATTGCCTTTTCCTTTTCCAAATGGGCGGTAATTTAGAATGCATAAGATACTGTATTTATGATAAAATAGCTTCTCCCTTTTTTCCTTAGTCTTCCCACTCTTTCACTCAAACCCAACCCCCTTTCCTTTGTGTAACCAGCCGTCATGTCGGCTCCGTCCACCAGGGACGTTTTCTGTATGACATAATTTGCATTCCATGTATATGTAATTCTGTGTGATTAGTTAGGTATTTAGTAAATAAATGAATAACCCAATTTTGTATTGCTGATTCAACTTGTTAGCCAGGGTTCGTGAAGATAACCAACAATGTACAACTTTCCGATGAGACTGAAATAAGGTGACGATTAATATTGACTGCTATTGATGTAAAATATGAGTTGGTCTTTAACTTCTTGAGTGTAGGGGGCAGGATTTTCGTTTTTGGCAACAAAAAAAAGTACCCTTGTGAAACTTCCTATTTCTCAGGCCCAGAAACTAGAATGTGCATAGAATTGTCTAAAGTTTCCAAAACTGTCAAAATATTGTCTGTGAGTATAACATAACTGATATTGCAGGTGAAAACCTGAGGAAAATCAAACCAGGAAGTGCTGTTTTTCCTGAAAGCTCTCTGTTCCATTGGACGCCTTGCCTCCATTTAAATGGATATCAACCAGATTCCTTTTCCTATGGCTTACTCAAGGTGTCAACAGTTTTTAGACATAGTTTCAGGCTTTATTTTGAAAAATAAGCTAGAAAGATAGCATCGCGTCAGTGGATATCTGGGTGTTCGCAGAGTTTTGCTTGCGCAATAGAGTGGGGCAGCCATTGTCTCTCCCTCTCCTATTGAAAAAGCGACAGTCCCGGTTGATATATTATCGATTCTATATTTTAAAAACAACCTGAGGATTGATTATAAAAAACATTTGACATGTTTCTATGGACATTACTGATACTATTTGGAATTTTCATCTGCGATGTCGTGACCGCTCGAGCCTGTGGATTTCTGAACATAACGAGCCAAACAAATGGATGTATTTTGGATATAAAAATAATCCTTATGGAACTAAAGATGTATTGTTTAACTGGGAGTCTCGTGAGTGCAAACATCCAAAGATCATCAAGGTAAGCAATTTAATCTATTGCTTTTCTGACTTTCATGACCAATCTACTTGGCTGCAAGTGTTTGTAATATTTTGTCTACTGAGAGAGCTGTTCTTACATAAACGCTTGTAATGCTTTTGCCGAAAAGCTGAATTGAAATCGGACACGCCAGGTGTATTAACAACAAGCTAAGCTGTGTTTTGCTATATTGCACTTGTGATTTCATGAAAATTTAATATTTTTAGTATTTAGAATTTAATTTGAATTTGGCCAATTCAGCGGGTGTTGATGAAAATGATCCCGCCAAGTTTTTTCGGGAGATAAAAGCTCTATAAACACTCTTTCGTGGTGTCCCGACTTCCTAGTTAATTACATTTACATGACTAGCTCAATCAGGTAATATCAATTACAGAGAAAGGATTTTATAGAATTGCATGTCGTATCACTTAATCCGGCATAGCCAAAGACACAACACTGTGGATATAGATACTTTTGTACCTGTTTCCTCCAGCATCTTCACAAGGTCCTTTGCTGTTGTTCTGGGATTGATTTTCACTTTATACTCCAAAGTACGTTCAGCTCTAGGAGACAGAAGGCGTCTCCTTCCTGAGCGGTATGATTGCTGCGTGGTCCCATGGTGTTTATACTTGCATACTATTGTTTGTACAGATGAACGTGGTACCTTCAGGCATTTGGAAATTGCTCCCAAAGATGAACCAGACTTGTGAAGGTCTCATTTTTTTTTTTTTTTACATTTCTTTAGATTTCCACATGATGTCAAGCAAAGAGGCACTGAGTTTGAAGGTAGGCCTTGAAAAACATCCACAGGTACACCTCCAATTGACTCAAATTATGTCAAATTTCCTATCAGAAGCTTCTAAAGCCATGACACAATTTTCTGGAATTTTCCAAGCTGTTTAAAGACAGTCAACTTAGCTTATGTAAACTTCTGACCCACTGGAATTGTGATTCTGTAAATAATTGTTGTAAAAATTACTTGTGTCATGAACAAAGTAGATGTCCTAACCGACTTGCCTAAACTATAGTTTGTTAATAAGGCTAGGTGTCCTGCTAGAGGGACAACTTCCGATGAAACTAGAGGGCGAGCAATTAAAATAAATAATCAAAACAAATTATGGATATTAAACATTTAGGTACATACAAGTGTCTTATTAAAAGCTTAAAAGCACGGACAGTTTTTGATTTGTTAAAAAAGTTTGAAATATCCAATAAATGTCATTCCACTTCATGATTGTGTCCCACTTGTTGTTGATTCTTCACAACAAAATACAGTTTTATGTCTTTATGTTTGAAGCCTGAAATGTGGCAAAAGGTCGCAAAGTTCAAGGGGGCCGAATACTTTCGCAAGGCACTGTATATATCGTAAGTGATTTTAATCAAGATTAGGAAAAGTTTTGCGGCGTACAGTTCTTCAAGGCAAGTCTGTCAAATTGTCCGCGTAATGTCTGTCAAATTGGCCGCGTAACTCACTTTCTTTCCAATGGAGTAGGAAATTAGCGACTTCAAACTTGCACTAACACTCAATATTTTATAAAAATCCATTATTTAATACTTTACTCTGTACAATACCTGTGCCTGTCCTGTTGTTTCAAGAATTGTCAGTGGAAGATGGAATCCACCGTTTTTTGTAAGAAATGTAATGCGACCCCTACCTAAACAAAAAATGTGCTCCAAAATTGGGTCCAAAATCATAGTAATGAAATTGGAGCCAATTCCCATATGTTCCAAGACCGACCAGAGATATGAGAATTCTAGTCTATGTAAAGCTTTTTCTACATCGAGAGATAATACATCCCAAGGAGCTGCATCTAAGATATGTAGATAAGATACGTCAATGGAGGTTATCTGAAACTCTTTTTAACGAACCTGTTTTGGTCCATATGGACCAATTTGGATAAGTAAATCTTGAGATGGGACGACAACATTTTGGAAAACAGTTTAATATCTGTGTTTATCAAAGATAGTGAGAAGACTTTTTAGCATCCTTACCTTTTTTAATAAATGCAAAATCAGTGCAGTATTTACATCTCTCCCAAATTAACCTTTGTGAATGGCTAAGCAATAGTGGACCTAATTGATTCCACAATGTTAAATAGACCTCAGGGGGAATACCATCCCATCCAGGTGATTTCCCTTTATTCATGCTATTCAATTTCATTTTGAGTTCATTGAGATGAGATTTGGTGAGTGAGTTGGCTTCCTCTGTTGAGAGAAGAGGAGTTTTTAATTATTTTAGAAAGGATTTAGTCTGGCTTGTTGTGGATTTACAATCAGAGAATTACAGTTCCTTATAGAAGCAGGATATTATTTGATTAATTTGGGTTCTGATAGTAATTTCCTTGTTTCAGATTCAATAGTTGCTAATTGATCATTACTGCTTAGCTTGTTGGCCAGTAAACGACTGAGATGATTACCATGGAAGTAATGGTTGAGTCTAACTCGATAGATGTCCAATTCTGCTCTCTCTCTCAATCAATAAATTATATTCTGTCTTGACTTTGGAAAGTGTAGTAAGAAACTGGTCTGAAAAGAGTGTTTCTTGAGAATGCTTTAACACAGTTAACAACATTTCCAAATCTGATATCTTTTTTAATTGTGATTTTATTAAATGCAGATGCAAATGGTGTTGTATTATTTGTTAATTTTCTCAATCTAAAAGCACAACTTAGATTCGAGCCAATGTCTTAAGTAGTTGAACATGTTATTACTCCAAACTCGTGAACGCAAAAAAATTACAAGTTTTCCTTTTTGTCAAAAACAACTCTATATCGAAGGAGTGCCTTTCTTTTGACGACCTGCACATGCACAGTTGGGCGCAAGACGACCTTTAAACCCAATGGTGTGTTTCTGCGCATGAATTTAGTTAGCCAACGTTGCCATGACATCACCTACAAGTGTGATCAGGGATTTCTATTGGAGAACCATCTTTGACACGTATGTCCAATCAGGAAGTGGCAAACCTGGGTTGGGAGATTCCACGGATAGTAGTAGAGGGTTTCCTGGGTTCAAACCAAGCATGTCAGGCTATTGGTTTAAACCCCGGGAACTCTTCTACTAATATCCTTGGAATCTCCCAATTTAGGTTTGCCACTTCCTGTTTGGACGAAGACAACATTTTGGCGGCAAAAAACAAACAAACTTAAATTACTTAAAATAACGACTATATGATTTCCAAATATGAAACTATTATAGTTGATATAAACACATGTAATGAATATGCAATAATAAGATAACAATGAGATGTGCTAGGACCCAATGTCAAAATGAAGCTGCCGGTAGGCATTTCCCGACTAGCCAAAAAACAAATGCTATGAAAAAGACTGTGGAATAAAGTGCATGGGTGGATGGATTATGTGAGCAGTGCATACAAGAAACAAGTGTTCAGGCCTAGCTAGTTGTGTGTAGAAACGTATATGCTTCCTTTATTCTGTAGGCCACAGCTTAGCCCCATGATGATGACAATGGTGAGCGGAGAGGTGGATTGATTATGACTATGGTTCATATCATCATCACACCACTTTGGTGTATCTACAGGCCTATGTTATTCAGACCTAATTTGAAAGCTAATCCAGGTCTCAAACATTAGCCTACATTTGCTATTCCTCTGAATTGATACGATTGACACTGAGCATGCCACACCGAGATAGGGAAGAGGAAATTATGCCTTCCTGCAGACGTTCAAGAGAGGAAATATTGAATCGTGATGCTGTGCTGTTCAAAGAAGAGCTGAAATCCCATAGCACAGTCTCTTCACAGGCTGAAGTGGAAGACTGAGTTGATTCTCAAACTTGTCAGCAGCTCTCAGAAAGTTGAACTCATATCAATAGAATTCTCTTAAAGTTGTGCCTTCTCTCCAATCTTCTGAAATAACACCAAATACTTCCTCATCAATATTAAACTATCATAGGGAATGTGTCAACTGACACCATAATCCCCATACGCCTAGTACACCAGTTTTGACCAAAGCCCTGTTTGTGTCCAGGCTATTACAAAGGAACACAGGCAACTCTGTAGCACTGGGGTCCTTTGATAATAAGACAGATGTTGGACCCTTCACTATGATTCTTCACTTTCTTTGGATAAGACCCAGTCTGGTTCTGCTCTGGTCATGGCCGGTCCACCTGCTTCTACTTGGTGCATGAAAAGGTGACATGTACTGTTTAGTCTCCACATGGCATAACTATGCAATGGCGGAGAGAAACTTCAAGGTATTTTTTTTCATAGGTCAAAAGTGATTTGAAATTGATTGCTAATAAATCTTATTGACCATGCAAATAACAGTTGGAAATAGAGCAATCTCAGAGGGAAATCAAAGTGTGTCAAAAGGAGTCATTATATGGACAGAAAGCACAGGTTCTCTTTCCAGGACTTGCCTGGATAGGTTTGGGTTGCAGAAGTTGCTGTTTGCAGAAAACATTTTCCTGAGCAACTGCAAGTGAGGTGAGGATAACATTGATATGAAAGTTGGCTTGTTAAAAACGGCTAGAATATCAATGTCAGTTTTCATTTATTTGATAATAATGGCAAATAAACCAAATAATAATCTAGATAAACAGCTTATAAGCACACCCTTCAATAATGTGTCACTATTTCCTCTACGCACGCTCTGCCAAGCAGTCATTTGAAGAGGTAAATATTCACTTTAGCCTGAGACTGTTCAATAACACCACTGAAGTGTCTCTGTGACAAGCAATCAGGGAAGAGATTCCAAAGAGGATATTTTAATTAGCCAGATTCTTGACAGCTTTTGTCAGTGCTTATCCAGATCAGTACCATGTGTTTTATCTTTTGTTCAGTGAAGCCAGAATGTTGGGTGGTTACAGTACAGACGCTTGAAAGGAATATACATCCCAAAATAGACCTTTGAAGTCATGCTGCTGCACAGACATACAGTCAGGTCCAAAATTATTGTCACCCTTTATAAAGAGCAAAAAAAGATTGTATAAAATAAGTAATGCAAATACAGAGATATATTGTATGCTCAGACAAATTGGAAAATTACATTATTTTATACCAATAGAATTGCACCGAGATAGAGATTTTTGTTGATAGGGGTCAATTTTATTGCCACCCCTGTTTCCAATATCTTTCAATACTGGATAATGACACTGAGCCTTTTTCTAATGTTTTATGAGATTGGAGAACACATTGGGGGGGGGAATCTTTCCAGATCTTTGGTATCCTTTGTCTGGGATTAGGGACTGCCCTCTTCAATTTCAAATGCAGGTTTTCAATGTGGTCCAAAAACCATTTTTTGTAGATTTTGATGATTTGATGTGTCTTTGGTGTTCTTTATTTGCTGGAAGATCCACTTGAGGCCAAGTTTCAGCCTCGTGGCAGAGGCAATCAGGTTTTGGGAAAAAATGTCCTGGTACTGGGTAAAGTTCATGATGCCGTTGACCTTAACAAGGGTCCCAGGACCAGTGGAAGCCAAACAGCCCCACTATATTTTACTGTTATTTTCTGCTCATGCATCGTCTTTTCTACATGAAACATACCACTAAGCTCTATTTTCATGTCATCCAACAAATGGAAACATCTGGAGTTTGCGAAACGGCATTGACACTTGGACCAGAACCGGTGCTTCAATCTGGTCTCAGAACATTTCATATCATCATGAATTTGCTAAATGTATATGTTACAAATTCTAGCTAGGTGGCTAACGTTAGCTAGCTCGCTAACTTTAGCTAGACTAGGGGTTATGGTCAAGGTTAGGGTTAAGTTTAGGAGTTAGCTAAAAGGGTTACGGTTAAGGGATGGGTTAGCTAACATGCTAAGATGTTGCAAAGTAGCCAAAAAGTAGGAAGTAGTTGAAACTTTGTTAATTAGCTAAAATGCTAAAGATGTCCATGATGAAATTCAAACTCGCAACCTTTTTGTCTTAGACGTTTGCATTATACGCCCACCCAACAAACCAACCAACCACACCTTCCATTAGATTTTTACCTCAAGTAACCATCTGTCTTATGTAACCATATCAAACGTAACATATCATACTTACATAATAATAATAATATGAAATGCTATGAGATCAGGTTGGGTGAATGAAGGAAAAGCACCCTGTGTGAAAAATAATTTTTTTCCTATGTTCTTTTAATGAGATTTTTCAGATTTTCACTCTCAAAATCACTTTTTTTATATATAAAAAAATACAAAAATGTGATGGTCTAAGTTCACAACAATGCTTAAACCACATCAGTCTGATTGGGTGGGCCTGTCAGGGCCTGGCTCCCCAGTTGGTGGGCCTCTGTCTACACAGGCCTCTCCATGTCTTCGCCCCTGATGCAAACATGCACATGATGACAATAGCACATCAAAAATAGCCTACTAACCAACACTAACCAAGTTTTCAATACCTGGTTTGCATACCCATTGTTACCTTAGTTAGCATTTACTGGTAGATATCAAGTTCAATTGTCTTTCCTACACTACAGGCTACCGATGTCATTCTTCTGTGAGCTGCTTCATGCCTAAACCAGTTGAGAGCTGCACACCCTTGCTGACTGCACACCCTTGCTGACTTCCATTGAAACTAGGCTCTGTGTGGAACACATGTGAATATATTTCATGTGCTTTGTGATTGTGTAGGCTACTTTGTGCATGATTTGTCTATTTGACTACATAATTGATAAATTGTATAAATAAATACAAATCCTCAGTAATCCACACACAAAACACCATAATGACAAAGCAAAAACAGGTTTTTAGAAATGTTTGCAAATTTATTTCAAATAAAAAACAAAAATACCTAATTTTTCATAAGTAGTCAGACCCTTTGCTATGAGACTCGAAATTGAGATTGATTTATCATCATTGAGATGTTTCCACAACTTGATTGAAGTCCACTTGTGGTAAATTAAATTGATTGGACATGATTTGAAAAGGCACACTGGTCTATATAAGGTCCCTCAGTTGACAGTGCATGTCAGATCAAAAACTAAGCCAAGAGGTCAAATGAATTGTCCGTAGAGCTCAGAGACAGGATTGTGTCGAGGCACAGATCTGGGGAAAGGTACCAAAACATTTCTGCAGAATTAAAGGTCCCCAAGAACGCAGTTGCCCCATCTCTGCAGCACACCAATCAGGTCTTTATGGTAAAGTGTCCAGACGGAAGCCACTTTACAGTAAAAGGCACATGACTGCCCGCTTGGAGTTTGCCAAAAGGCACCTAAAGACTCTTAGACCATGAGAGATACTATTCTCTGGTCTGAATACCAAGTGTCATGTGTCAAGTGTCAAGATAGAATTTGTAGATAATTGTCCCTCTTTCTGGGACTCACCCACAAACAGGACCAAGCCTGACCTGCTGAGGAGTGACAGACTCCATCCTAGCTGGAGGGGTGCTCTCCTTTTATCTACCAACATAGACAGGGCTCTAACTCCTCTAGCTCCACAATGAAATAGGGTGCAGGCCAGGCAGCAGGCTGTTAGCCAGCCTGCCAGCATAGTGGAGTCTGCCACTAGCACAGTCAGTGTAGTCAGCTCAGCTATCACCATTGAGACCGTGTCTGTGCCTCGACCTAGGTTGGGCAAAACTAAACATGGCGGTGTTCGCCTTAGCAATCTCACTAGGATAAAGACCACCTCCATTCCTGTCATTATTGAAAGAGATCATGATACCTCACATCTCAAAATAGGGCTACTTAATGTTAGATCCCTTACTTCAAAGGCAATTATAGTCAATAAACTAATCACTGATCTTAATCTTGATGTGATTGGCCTGACTGAAACATGGCTTAAGCCTGATGAATTTACTGTGTTAAATGAGGCCTCACCTCCTGGCTACACTAGTGACCATATCCCCCGTGCATCCCGCAAAGGCGGAGGTGTTGCTAACATTTACGATAGCAAATTTCAATTTACAAAAAAAAAAATGACGTTTTAGTTTTTTGAGCTTCTAGTCATGAAATCTATGCAGCCTACTGAATCACTTTTTATAGCTACTGTTTACAGGCCTCCTGGCCCATATACAGCATTCCTCACTGAGTTCCCTGAATTCCTATTGGACCTTGTAGCCATAGCGGATAATATTCTAATCTTTGGTGACTTTAATATTCACATGGAAAAGTCCACAGACCCACTCCAAAAGGCTTTCGGATCCATCATCGACTCAGTGGGTTTTGTCCAACATGTCTCTGGACCCACTCACTGGCACAGTCATACGCTGGACCTAGTTTTGTCCCATGGAATAAATGTTGTGGATCTTAATGTTTTTCCTCATAATCCTGGACTATCGGACCACCATTTTATTACGTTTGCAATTGCAACAAATAATCTGCTCAGACCCCAACCAAGAATCATCAAAAGTCGTGCTATAAATTCACAGACAACACAAAGATTCCTTGATGTCCTTCCAGATTCCCTCTGTCTACCCAAGGACGCCAGAGGACAAAAATCATTTAACCACCTAACTGAGGAACTCAATTTAAAACCTGTTAAGGATATGGCAGACTTATGCCCCCTTTGGAGGAATTGGGTACCCCTAGTAAACTGAAAAAAAAATCTGTCAAAAATTGCTAATATATGCATATAATAATTATTATTGGATAGAAAACACTCTAAAGCTTCTAAAACCATTGGAATTATGTCTGTAAGTATAGCAGAACTCACAGGGCAGGCATTCTTCCAAACTAGTTTTTGTGGTCATGAAAGTTGGAGCAACTTTGACGTCATCGCCCCCACCCTTCCCAACCAGTTATGATTCTGGGGAGACTTTCTATGTCTTCCACTAGATGTCCTCATTCAGTAGAGCTTTTAATCGTTCAAATCCCGCGAGAATTGGCCCTATGGGAGTGAAATTAGTGTGTGCCATGAGAAAATATGTTGTGCGTTGTGGCGCGAATTGGTCCCAGCCATTCCTTTGTTCCAGCACTCAAAAGAAGGACAAGCAAAGACCGGTTGAATTGAAAATTGTTTTGTATGTCTATAACATCCTAAAGCTTGATTCTGCACTTAGTTTGACCAGTTTAGTCGACATATAATATGTAATTTTGAAGTTTTGATGCGCAACTTTTCCGGACCAGAGGACATTTTGGGTGCATTTCAGCTGATGTTATTAGCAGTAGCTAATACAAAGACGCAAGACTTGAAACCAAACGATGTATTGGGTAAGTATGAACCTTTCCAGAACATTCTGAACGAAGACCATCGAAGGTAAGGGAATATTTATGCTGAAATCTGTGTTTCTGTTGACTCCAACATTACGGAGAAATGTAGCTTATATCTGAGCGCCGTCTCAGAATATTGAATAGTGTGCGATTTCTGTAACGTTAAAAATAAATGTAACAAAGCGATTGCATAAAGAAGCAGTGTATCTTTCTAACTATATGTAGAACATGTATATTTAGTCAAAGTTTATGATGTCTAGTTACGTTATCTTGCCGCGCTACCTAGATTTCCTGCGGACATTTTTGAGTAATTTCTGAACATGAACTCAATGTAAATGGACATTTATGGATATAAATGGCATATTATTGAAAAAAAAAATGTACTGTGTAACATGTCCTATTACTGTCATCTGATGAAGATTTTCAAAAGGTTAGTGAATTATTTATTTTTTAATCCTGCGTTTGTTGATTGCATGTTTTGGCTATTCAAATGAGCTGTGTCTGGTGGTGGTTTGACATATATATGTGCTATGTTTTCGCCGTAAAAAATCTGACTTGCTGGCTAGATGAACAAGGTGTTTATCTTTCATTTGAGCTATTGGACTTGTTAATGTGTGAAGGTTAAATATTTTTAAGAATATTTTTGCGTTCCATGCGCCACCGTTTCAGCTGAACGTGGGAGGGTTGATTCCCAATTTGGAACCAATATCTTAGACAGGTTAACCTTTTGTGACTAGGGGGCAGTATTTTCATTTTTGGAGAAAAAAACATTCCCGTAGTAAACGGGATATTTTGTCAGGACAAGATGCTAAAATATGCATATAATTGAAAACTGTAAAAATATTGTCTGTGAGTATAACAGAACTGATGTTGCAGGCGAAAGGCTAAGAAAAATCCAATCCGGAAGTGCCTCATGTTTTGAAAACGCTGCGTTCCAGTATGTCCCTATTGAGCAGTGAATGGGCTATCAACCAGATTACTTTTTCTCCGTATTCCAGAAGGTGTCTACAGCATTGTGACTTAGTTTTACGCATTTATGTTGAAGAATACCCGTAGGCGGCTACATTGCGCAAGTGGTCACCTGATGCTCCCAGAGAGATTCTCACGTAAAATACAGAGGTAGCCATTACTCCAATCGGTCCTACTGAAAAACGAATTGTCCCGATGGATATATTATCGAATAGATATTTGAAAAACACCTTGAGGATTGATTATAAACAACGTTTGCCATGTTTCTGTCGATATTATGGAGCTAATTTGGAATATTTTTTGCCCTTTTCGTGTCTGCAATTTCCGGGCGATTTCTCAGCCAAACGTGAAGAACAAAAGGAGCTATTTCACCTACAAAAATAATATTTTGGGAAAAAAGGAACATTTGCTATCTAACTGGGTGTCTCTTGAGTGAAAACATCCACAGCTCATCAAAGGTAAACAATTTAATTTGATTGCTTTTCTGATTTCCGTGACCAAGTTACCTGCTGCTAGCTGGACAAAATGCTATGCTAGGCTGTCGATAAACTTGCACAAATGCTTGTCTAGCTTTGGCTGTAAAGCATATTTTGAAAATCTGAGATGACAGGGTGATTAACAAAAGTCTAAACTGTGTCTCAATATATTTCACTTGTGATTTTCATGAATAGGTATATTTTCTAGTAATATTTATGTCCGTTGCGTTAAGCTAATTAGTGTCAGATGATGACAATGGTCCCGTTCACGGGATGGGGTGTCACTAGAGGTTAACTTCTTGTTAATCCAGCAACCATGTCAGATTTCAAAAAGGCTTTATGGCGAAAGCAAACCATGCGGTTATCTGAGGACAGTGCCCCATCATACAAATGCATGACAAACATATTTCAACCAGGGAGGTGCAACACGAAAGTCAGAAATAGCGATATAAAAAATGCCTTACCTTCGATGATCTTCTTTTGTTGGCACTCCAAAAGGTCCCAGTTACATCACAAATGGTCATTTTGTTTGAATATGTATTTCTTTATATCCATAAAAATTCAGTCAATAATCCACTCAGTTTACCTCCGTCAAAATACATACAAAATGAATCCCAAACGTTTCTAATAAACTTTTCCAAACAAGTCAAAATAACATTTATAATCAAACCTTAGGTATCCTAATATGCAAATAAACGATAAAATGAAAGACAGATAATCATTATTGTCTTTACCGGAGATAAACAAGGAAGAACACGCTCTCATTCACACGCTTGGAAACACTACAGCCAAAATGGGAGCCACCTAGAAAAACTACAATTTCTGGGTCATTTTTCCAAACACCAGCCTGAAACTCTTTCTAAATACTGTTGACATCTAGTGGAAGCCCTAGGAACTGCAATCTGGGAGGACTTGGGCTTGTATTTATAGTACTAGCCATTGAAAATAGTGGTAAGCTGAATGTTTTTTGGGGGGGATGGTTTGTCCTCGGGGTTTCACCTGCCATATCAGTTCTGTTATACTCACAGACATAATTGTAACAGTTTTAGAAACTGTAGAGTGTTTGCTATCCAAATCTACCAATTATATGTATATCCTAGCTTTTGGACCTGAGTAACAGGCAGTTTTTAAGAAATGATAACTTCACAGCAACACGTTGCCACTAAGTTAATTGAAAATACACATGAACATCACAGGGCAGGCATTCTTCCAAACTAGTTTTTGTGGTCATGAAAGTTGGAGCAACTTTGACGTCATCGCCCCCACCCTTCCCAACCAGTTATGATTCTGGGGAGACTTTCTATGTCTTCCACTAGATGTCCTCATTCAGTAGAGCTTTTAATCGTTCAAATCCCGCGAGAATTGGCCCTATGGGAGTGAAATTAGTGTGTGCCATGAGAAAATATGTTGTGCGTTGTGGCGCGAATTGGTCCCAGCCATTCCTTTGTTCCAGCACTCAAAAGAAGGACAAGCAAAGACCGGTTGAATTGAAAATTGTTTTGTATGTCTATAACATCCTAAAGCTTGATTCTGCACTTAGTTTGACCAGTTTAGTCGACATATAATATGTAATTTTGAAGTTTTGATGCGCAACTTTTCCGGACCAGAGGACATTTTGGGTGCATTTCAGCTGATGTTATTAGCAGTAGCTAATACAAAGACGCAAGACTTGAAACCAAACGATGTATTGGGTAAGTATGAACCTTTCCAGAACATTCTGAACGAAGACCATCGAAGGTAAGGGAATATTTATGCTGAAATCTGTGTTTCTGTTGACTCCAACATTACGGAGAAATGTAGCTTATATCTGAGCGCCGTCTCAGAATATTGAATAGTGTGCGATTTCTGTAACGTTAAAAATAAATGTAACAAAGCGATTGCATAAAGAAGCAGTGTATCTTTCTAACTATATGTAGAACATGTATATTTAGTCAAAGTTTATGATGTCTAGTTACGTTATCTTGCCGCGCTACCTAGATTTCCTGCGGACATTTTTGAGTAATTTCTGAACATGAACTCAATGTAAATGGACATTTATGGATATAAATGGCATATTATTGAAAAAAAAAATGTACTGTGTAACATGTCCTATTACTGTCATCTGATGAAGATTTTCAAAAGGTTAGTGAATTATTTATTTTTTAATCCTGCGTTTGTTGATTGCATGTTTTGGCTATTCAAATGAGCTGTGTCTGGTGGTGGTTTGACATATATATGTGCTATGTTTTCGCCGTAAAAAATCTGACTTGCTGGCTAGATGAACAAGGTGTTTATCTTTCATTTGAGCTATTGGACTTGTTAATGTGTGAAGGTTAAATATTTTTAAGAATATTTTTGCGTTCCATGCGCCACCGTTTCAGCTGAACGTGGGAGGGTTGATTCCCAATTTGGAACCAATATCTTAGACAGGTTAACCTTTTGTGACTAGGGGGCAGTATTTTCATTTTTGGAGAAAAAAACATTCCCGTAGTAAACGGGATATTTTGTCAGGACAAGATGCTAAAATATGCATATAATTGAAAACTGTAAAAATATTGTCTGTGAGTATAACAGAACTGATGTTGCAGGCGAAAGGCTAAGAAAAATCCAATCCGGAAGTGCCTCATGTTTTGAAAACGCTGCGTTCCAGTATGTCCCTATTGAGCAGTGAATGGGCTATCAACCAGATTACTTTTTCTCCGTATTCCAGAAGGTGTCTACAGCATTGTGACTTAGTTTTACGCATTTATGTTGAAGAATACCCGTAGGCGGCTACATTGCGCAAGTGGTCACCTGATGCTCCCAGAGAGATTCTCACGTAAAATACAGAGGTAGCCATTACTCCAATCGGTCCTACTGAAAAACGAATTGTCCCGATGGATATATTATCGAATAGATATTTGAAAAACACCTTGAGGATTGATTATAAACAACGTTTGCCATGTTTCTGTCGATATTATGGAGCTAATTTGGAATATTTTTTGCCCTTTTCGTGTCTGCAATTTCCGGGCGATTTCTCAGCCAAACGTGAAGAACAAAAGGAGCTATTTCACCTACAAAAATAATATTTTGGGAAAAAAGGAACATTTGCTATCTAACTGGGTGTCTCTTGAGTGAAAACATCCACAGCTCATCAAAGGTAAACAATTTAATTTGATTGCTTTTCTGATTTCCGTGACCAAGTTACCTGCTGCTAGCTGGACAAAATGCTATGCTAGGCTGTCGATAAACTTGCACAAATGCTTGTCTAGCTTTGGCTGTAAAGCATATTTTGAAAATCTGAGATGACAGGGTGATTAACAAAAGTCTAAACTGTGTCTCAATATATTTCACTTGTGATTTTCATGAATAGGTATATTTTCTAGTAATATTTATGTCCGTTGCGTTAAGCTAATTAGTGTCAGATGATGACAATGGTCCCGTTCACGGGATGGGGTGTCACTAGAGGTTAACTTCTTGTTAATCCAGCAACCATGTCAGATTTCAAAAAGGCTTTATGGCGAAAGCAAACCATGCGGTTATCTGAGGACAGTGCCCCATCATACAAATGCATGACAAACATATTTCAACCAGGGAGGTGCAACACGAAAGTCAGAAATAGCGATATAAAAAATGCCTTACCTTCGATGATCTTCTTTTGTTGGCACTCCAAAAGGTCCCAGTTACATCACAAATGGTCATTTTGTTTGAATATGTATTTCTTTATATCCATAAAAATTCAGTCAATAATCCACTCAGTTTACCTCCGTCAAAATACATACAAAATGAATCCCAAACGTTTCTAATAAACTTTTCCAAACAAGTCAAAATAACATTTATAATCAAACCTTAGGTATCCTAATATGCAAATAAACGATAAAATGAAAGACAGATAATCATTATTGTCTTTACCGGAGATAAACAAGGAAGAACACGCTCTCATTCACACGCTTGGAAACACTACAGCCAAAATGGGAGCCACCTAGAAAAACTACAATTTCTGGGTCATTTTTCCAAACACCAGCCTGAAACTCTTTCTAAATACTGTTGACATCTAGTGGAAGCCCTAGGAACTGCAATCTGGGAGGACTTGGGCTTGTATTTATAGTACTAGCCATTGAAAATAGTGGTAAGCTGAATGTTTTTTGGGGGGGATGGTTTGTCCTCGGGGTTTCACCTGCCATATCAGTTCTGTTATACTCACAGACATAATTGTAACAGTTTTAGAAACTGTAGAGTGTTTGCTATCCAAATCTACCAATTATATGTATATCCTAGCTTTTGGACCTGAGTAACAGGCAGTTTTTAAGAAATGATAACTTCACAGCAACACGTTGCCACTAAGTTAATTGAAAATACACATGAACATCTTCACAGTGCAGCTCATGACTGACACATACTCTTACAAAGTTTGCAAAAGAGAGAGTGTCAGAGGAGGTACTCAACTGTCATTAGCATAACCATCAAACACTTAAACCGCTACAACACTACTGATGCCCCAAAATATGTTAATGTCCCATGAAACCTACAAGGTACTGAAATGTACCATGTGAGTTTAGATGTGTACCTGTGAAGTTTACCCCAAAAATGTACCCCAGGGAACAACCTTTGTACCCTAACCATGCCCTTATTTTTTGTGTTTGTTCCAAGCAATAAGTATGGACCTCGTGGCACTGCAGAAACATAATGCACTCAATCAAGATGCTGCAAGTTCAAATCCTTGAGCACTGCTAATTTTAAATTGATGTTAAATTGGTGGTGATAATTGTAATACTATTTGCTTGATTCTGGGAAAAAATGTACTCTTGCCAATACACTAAGTCTGTGGCCCTATCTCTTTTATGCTCAGAAAGCTGATGGTGTAGCAGGACATTTCAGGTTGCTAGTGACCAAGAGGTTACAAGTTCAAATCCCAGTTAGAGGGATACATCAGATTTTGGCAATGAGGCCCTTTAACTACTTCAACTGAGACATATGAACGTGTGAATATAATTGTATGCCTCTGTGTCCAGTATGAAGGAAGTTAGAGGTAGTTTTGTGAGCCAATGCTAATGCTAGATGGCAATTGTGCTAGCGCTAGTTAGCAACTTCCTTCAAACTGCACGCAGATATAAAAATGGTATCCATGAGTTCATCTGACTCTGGTGAAGTAGATAAAGGGCCTCATTGACAAAATCTCTAAGTATCCCTTTAAAGCGGCAATCAGCAATAGAAACAATAACAATGAGGTTTCCTGCCCCTAGCACGGTGAAAAGCTGAGGGTTGGGGCTGGAGAATAATATATGTAAAGACTATCACCTTTATGTGGCCTGATCTGGTGACACTGCAGGAACTTCAGGTAGCAATCAACCAAGAGGTTGAGATTTCAAATCCCAAGTGAGATTGAGTCCCAAGTGATGAACATACAACAGCATACTGTCCATTAACACCTTAATTTAGCTGTAAAAATACAGTTACTTGTTGAAGATTTACAGTATTTTCTCTGTAACTAGATCAAATCCTCAAGGGGACCATGACACAAACATCTAACAATGCCCTAAAAAAGGTTATTGGGGACATCCCTGGAACAAACCGGGAATTAAACAAAACCTGCAGGGGACAATGACTGTTTAAATTGAATTAATGTAAATTATGCCTTTTAAAGTAAAATATTCTCAATTACATTTGACACATGCGTTTTCACATTTTGTCACATGTAGTTTCATGGTATCACATGTAAACATTTTGCATCCCCATGTTGTCACATTTATTTAATGTGCTCAAATGTGTAGTGTAGTTTTATGGTATCACATATTGCGTCCCATGTTGTCACGCTATCACATTAATGTCACAAAGTCACATGAGATCACACAAGATCACATGTTCACATGTGTGCTGCCATGCCGTTAGAAGGTAACAGATTATTTTATTATAGTGGTTAAGATTGACTTTCATTGTGTTCCATGGTGTTTATGGCCCCTATTGGAGCTTCTGGTACTTAGAAAGACTGCATGAAAACAGGAAGTAGAGTAGACATTACACGCAGACAAACAGCTAAAAACAACGCTACAGTGCAGTTATTTGTTTGTAAATTAAATTCAAGCATATTTCTAGTGATAATAATATTGTTATTGATATAATTGATTACTTATCAATGTTAGTTGGTTACATTTACTCACGCAAATTGCCTTTCCTTTCATGTATTGCCATCAGCTGTATTAGTTTGCTTGTGCATCATGTAAGCGAATTGTAAAACATACTATACTATAGTTTTGTTAATGTTTTTAGTGTAATATGCTTTGTTATTGTACAGAGGTGTTTGCACATTATTAGAGTAATGAAAGGAGTTGGCTAGTTGCTACTCATATGGTAATCATCTATCTGGTTTGGCATCATGCCAAATACATGGTACCTTGGCATGTGCTTTGTATTTATGCAACTTCAACTTGAAATGTGTAATGTACAGCTATTTTCTGTATTTTGCAGTGTCATAACATAAACGTTTTCAATATATTCGTTCAAGAAAAGTCACGCCTCTAGTTTTGCATGAGAACTCAATTCCAGGGCAGAATAACTTATGTTCACATGTGACATTAATGTGTGTTTCTGTAAGGGTCAAGCCCTTGATGTTACTAATTGTGCCAATGCCTACTGTAATCTCGATTTACATTTAACAAGGAGAAATAAGCCATTTGGATTGTCAGGTTCAGCATATCGTCAACATTGTTTTATATTTTCCAAACCATTAAACAGCTAAATATTGTAATTCAGTTAAATATTCTTCTTAATTGACTAGAGAAGGTCTCTGTGCTCCACATAACATATTTTTACTGGTGAGTCAAAATCAGCAGTGTTGGGCTGACTCGGTACAGCCTAACTTTGAAGTCCATGTATGCCTTCCAGTTTTAACTGTCTTCAAAAGCAAAGTTGAGTGAATGAATCTACAGTACCTCACTTTCCTGTCTTAGAGTGCTGAAGATACTGTGAGGGTTCAAACAGTCTTGAAGCCTTCGGCAGGGAACTAGAGTGAACATGTGCACAATACAATGAGTTCACCTGAAACAAACCTACATTCTGCACAATGAAGCACAGTGGTTTTTGATTAGCATTAAAAGCACAAAAAAAGGTAATTGATTACCAGAAAGGGAACAACAGATAACAATGTTTTTCCAATCAGTAATGTAGTATTTATCTAATAAATAAATTAATATAATGAATTAATAAATTAACATTGGATTTGGAGACCCAGCGATTTAGGTACTCAGACTAGTAAGGAATTAAACTGATTTATACAGTAGAAGTGATACTTTCAGAATAACAATCAAGGGAGACCTGCCCTTGAAGAATTCCATAAAGAATGATTATCAAGAAGATTATAGGAGATGATGAAGATGCCCTAGAGAAGGCTACAGGTCAAAACGCCTTACTTTTAACAATAGAAGACCACTGCCATTGTAAGAGTTGCTGAATGTTTTAAGCACATGATTATGTTGACCATAAATTAAGCATTCGGCTGTCCAACACACATCATCTAAACAAAAACATATAAAGAAATAATGATGGCTATTTCTCTCCCATCTGTCAAACATTACATCAAACTACATACTCATTATATTGTACATATCAAAGGATCCACTTGCAGTAAACCCCAAATAGTCCCTCTACAGTCAGATTCAAAATGTTAGGCACCCTTAAGTAGAAGTCGATCTTTAATTCTGTGAATAACACTTGTATCTTTTATCAATGTTTATTATTAGTATTTTTGCAAAATCACTGGATGTTTTGGAATCAAAACATTACTGCACGTAATGCGCCAATGTAAACTCAGATTTCTGGATATAAACATGCACATTATTGAACAAAAGATACATGTATTGTGTAACATGATGTCCTATGAGTGTCATCTGATGAAGATCATCAAAGGTTAGTGATTCATTTTATTTATATTTCTGCTTTTTGTGACTCCTATCTTCGGCTGGAAAAATGGCTGTGTGTTTTTTGACTTGGCGGTGATCTAACATATGTTGTGCTTTCGCTGTAAAGCATTTTTTCAATCAAACACGATGGGTAGATTAGCAAGAAGTGTATCTTTCATTTGCTATATTGGACTTGTTAATGTGTGAAAGTTATATATTTAAAAAATATATTTTTGAATTTCCCCCGCTGCCTTTTCAGCGGAATGTTGTCGAGGGGTTCCAGCCTATAAAATATATTTTAATTTGTTTAACACTTTTTGGGTTACTACATGATACCATATGTGTTATTTCATAGTTTAGATGTCTTCACTCTTATTCCACTCTGTAGAAAATAGTAACATAAATAAATGTGTGAAATCATGTGTTTTTCCGTAAGGGGGCACAAGTTTTTTTTTTTTTTTTTTTTTTTTTTTCTCACCTGTATTTAACCAGGTAGGCAAGTTGAGAACAAGTTCTCATTTACAATTGTGACCTGGCCAAGATAAAGCAAAGCAGTTTGACACATACAACGACACAGAGTTACACGTGGAGTAAAACAAACATACAGTCAATAATAAAGTATAAACAAGTCTATTGACGATGTGAGCAAATGAGGTGAGATAAGGGAGGTAAAGGCAAAAAAGGCCATGGTGGCAAAATAAATACAACATAGCAATTAAAACAATGGAATGGTAGATTTGCAGTGGAAGAATGTGCAAAGTAGAAATAAAAATAATGGGGTGCAAAGGAGCAAAATAAATAAATAAATAAAATAAATACAGTAGGGAAAGAGGTAGTTGTTTGGGCTAAATTATAGGTGGGCTATGTACAGGTGCTGTAATCTGTGAGCTGCTCTGACAGTTGGTGCTTAAAGCTAGTGAGGTGGATAAGTGTTTCTAGTTTCAGAGATTTTTGTAGTTTGTTCCAGTCATTGGCAGCAGAGAACTGGAAGGAGAGGCGGCCAAAGAAAGAATTGGTTTTGGGGGTGACTAGAGAGATATACCTGCAGGAGCGTGTGCTACAGGTGGGAGATGGTATGATGGCCAGCGAGCTGAGATAAGGGGGGACTTTACCTAGCAGGGTCTTGTAGATGACATGGAGCCAGTGGGTTTGGCGACGAGTATGAAGCGAGGGCAAGCCAACGAGAGCGTACAGGTCGCAATGGTGGGTAGTATATGGGGCTTTGCTGAGTAGGGTATTGGAGGCTATTTTGTAAATGACATCGCCGAAGTCGAGGATTGGTAGGATGGTCAGTTTTACAAGGGTATGTTTGGCAGCATGAGTGAAGCAATGCTTTGTTGCGAAATAGGAAGCCAATTCTAGATTTAACTTTGGATTGGAGATGTTTGATGTGGGTCTGGAAGGAGAGTTTACAGTCTAACCAGACACCTAGGTATTTGTAGTTGTCCACATATTCTAAATCAGAGCCGTCCAGAGTAGTCATGTTGGACAGGCGGGCAGGTGCAGGCAGCGATCGGTTGCAGAGCATGCATTTAGTTTTACTTGTATTTAAGAGCAATTAGAGGCCACGGAAGGAGAGTTGTATCGCATTGAAGCTTGCCTGGAGGGTTGTTAACACAATGTCCAAAGAAGGGCCAGAAGTATACAGAATGGTGTCGTCTGCGTAGAGGTGGATCAGAGACTCACCAGCAGCAAGAGCGACATCATTGATGTATACAGAGAAGAGAGTCGGTCCAAGAATTGAACCCTGTGGCACCCCAATAAAGACTGCCAGAGGTCCGGACAGCAGACCCTCCAATTTGACACACTGAACTCTATCAGAGAAGTAGTTGGTGAACCAGGCGAGGCAATCATTTGAGAAACCAAGGCTGTCGAGTCTGCCGATGAGGATGTGGTGATTGACAGAGTCGAAAGCCTTGGCCAGATCAATGAATACGGCTGCACAGTAATGTTTCTTATTGATGGCAGTTACGATATCGTTTAGGACCTTCAGCGTGGCTGAAGTGCACCCATGACCAGCTCTGAAACCAGATTGCATAGCAGAGAAGGTATGGTGAGATTCGAAATGGTCGGTAATCTGTTTGTTGACTTGGCTTTCGAAGACCTTAGAAAGGCAGGGTAGGATAGATATAGGTCTGTAGCAGTTTGGGTCAAGAGTGTCCCCCCTTTGAAGAGGGGGATGACCGCATCTGCTTTCCAATCTTTGGGAATCTCAGACGACACGAAAGAGAGGTTGAACAGAATAGTAATAGGGGTGGCAACAATTTCGGCAGATAATTTTAGAAAGAAAGGGTCCCGATTGTCTAGCCCGGCTGATTTGTAGGGGTCCAGATTTTGCAGCTCTTTCAGAACTTGAGCTGACTGGATTTGGGAGAAGGAGAAATGGGGAAGGCTTGGGCAAGTTGCTGTGGGGGGTGCAGTGCTGTTGACCGGGGTAGGAGTAGCCAGGTGGAAAGCATGGCCAGCTGTAGAAAAATGCTTATTGAAATTCTCAATTATGGTGGATTTATCAGTGGTGACAGTTTTTCCTATCTTCAGTGCAGTGGGCAGCTGGGAGGAGGTGTTCTTATTCTCCATGGACTTTACAGTGTCCCAGAACTTGTTTGAGTTAGTGTTGCAGGAAGAAAATTTCTGCTTGAAAAAGCTAGCCTTGTCTTTTCTAACTGCCTGTGTATAATGGTTTCTAACTTCCCTGAACAGCTGCATATTGCGGGGGCTGTTCGATGCTAATGCAGAATGCCATAGGATGTTTTTCTGTTGGTTAAGGGCAGTCAGGTCTGGGGAGAACCAAGTGCTATATCTGTTCCTGGTTCTAAATTTCTTGAATGGGGCATGCTTATTTAAGATGGTTAGGAAGGCATTTAAAAAAAATACCCAGGCATCCTCTACTGACGGGATGAGATCAATATCCTTCCAGGATACCCCGGCCAGGTCGATTAGAAAGGCCTGCTCGCTGAAGTGTTTCAGGGAGCGTTTGACAGTGATGAGTGGAGGTCGTTGGACCTCTGACCCATTACGGATGCAGACAATGAGGCAGTGATCGCTGAGATCTTGGTTGAAGACAGCAGAGGTGTATTTAGAGGGCAAGTTGGTTAGGATGATATCTATGAGGGTGCCCGTGTTTAAGGCTTTGGGGAGGTACCTGGTAGGTTCATTGATAATTTGTGTGAGATTGAGGGCATCAAGCTTAGATTGTAGGATGGCTGGGGTGTTAAGCATGTTCCAGTTTAGGTCGCCTAGCAGCACGAGCTCTGAAGATAGATGGGGGGCAATAAGTTCACATATGGTGTCCAGAGCACAGCTGGGGGCAGAGGGTGGTCTATAGCAGGCGGCAACAGTGAGAGACTTGTTTTTAGAGAGGTGGATTTTTTAAAGTAGAAGTTCAAATTGTTTGGGTACAGACCTGGATAGTAGGACAGAACTCTGCAGGCTATCTTTGCAGTAGATTGCAACACCGCCCCATTTGGCAGTTCTATCTTGTCTGAAAATGTTGTAGTTTGGGATGAAAATTTCAGAATTTCAGAACATGCATGAAACCAAGGCTATTACGGTTACAGAAGTCATCAAAAGAGAGCACCTGGGGAATAGGAGTGCACTACAGGGCCTGTATTCACCTCTACATCGCCAGAGGAACAGAGAAGGAGTAGGATAAGGGTACGGCTAAAAGCAATAAGAATTGGTCGTCTAGAACGTCAGGAACAGAGAGTAAAAGGAGGTTTCTGTGGGCGATAAAATAGCTTCAAGGTATAATGTACAGACAAAGGTATGGTAGGATGTGAATACAGTGGAGGTGAACCTAGGTATTGAGTGATGATGAGAGAGATGTTGTCTCTAGAAACATCATTGAAACAAGGAGATATCATCGCATGTGTAGGTGGTGGAACTAATAGGTTGGATAAGGTATAGTGAGCAGGACTAGAGGCTCTACAGTGAAATAAGCCAATAAACACTAACCAGAACAGCATTGGACAAGGCATATTGACAATAACCTGTTGCGACGAGCAAACCCGTATCCGGGAGCGTAATCGTAGCCTCAAACGCATTAGCACAACGCAACGGACATAAATACCCCTAGAAACTTTTCCTATTCATGAAAATCGCAAATAAAATTAATTAAATATATTCAAACACAAGTTTAGCCTTTTGTTAACAACACTGTCATCTCAGATTTTCAAAATATGCGTAACAGCCAACGCTAGACAAGCATTTGTGTAAGTTTATCATGTCATAATGCTATGCTAGGCTCTGCTGGCAGCAGGCAACATTTTCACGAAAATAAGAAAAGCAACCAAATTAAATCATTTTCCTTTGAAGAACTTCAGATGCTTTCACTCAAGAGACTCCCAGTTAGATAGCAAATGTTCCTTTTTTCCAAAAATACTATTTTTGTGGGAGAAATAGCTCCCGTTTGTTCATCATGCTTGGCTGAGAAATCGACCGGAAAATGCTACCATTACAACGCCAAACTTTTTTCAAAATTAACTCCATAATATCGACAGAAACACGGCAAACGTTGTTTAGGATCCATCCTCAAGGTGTTTTTAACATATATATTCGATAATATATCCATCGAGGCAATTGGTTTCTCATAAGAAGCGTTTGGAAAAATGGCTACCTCAGTGTTTTACGCAAGGTTTTCTGCGGGAGACACCATGTGACCACATGCTATATATGGTCCCTTACAGCCATTCTTCAATGGAAATGCTAAAAAGACGTCACAATGCTGTAGACACCTTGGGGAATACGTGGAAAACGTAAGCTCATTCGTAGCTCATTCACAGCCATATAAGGAGTCATTGGCATGAGGCGGTTTCAAAAAATGCGACACTTCCTGGTTGGATATTTATCTGGGTTTCGCCTGTAACATCAGTTCTGTGGCACTCACAGACAATATCTTTGCAGTTTTGGAAACGTCAGAGTGTGCATAGTCAAGCATCTTTTCGTGACAAAATATCTTGTTTAAAACGGGAACGTTTTTCATCCAAAAATTAAAATAGCGCCCCCTAAATCCAATCTATTAAGGCTATAGAGACGCTAGCGTCTCTCCTGGCCAATAATCTGCGGAAATGCGTAGCGCCAAATTCAAATAGTACGAGATAAAACTCAAACTTTAATTAAATCACACATACAGGGTACTCAATTAAAGCTACACTCGTTGTGAATCGAGCCAACATGTCAGATTTTAAAAATGCTTTTCGGCGAAAGCATGAGAAGCTATTATCTGATAGCATGCACCCCCCCGAAATACCTAAACAAAATAATTAGCGTAGCCGGCGCTACACAAAACGCAGAAACATAATATAAAACATTCATTACCTTTGACGAGCTTCTTTGGCACTCCAATATGTCCCATAAACATCACAATTGGGACTTTTTTTTGATTAATTCCATCCATGTATACCCAAAATGTCCATTTATGAAGCCCGTCTGATCCAAAAAAAAACAGCTTTCCAAAACGCAACGTCATTTTTTTAAATTAAAAAAGTTGCCTATAAACTTTGCCAAAACACTTCAAACCACTTTTGTAATCCAACTTTAGGTATTTGTAAACGTTAATAATCGATCAAATTGATCACGGGGCGATATGTATTCAATAGCAGCAAGTCTTGAAATCATGGACGATTTTCTCTCTTTCATAACTTCCCACGGTGTACCCTCTGACAGGAAGTGCCTATTTCTCATTTCACCAAGGATTAACTTCAACCCAATTCCCAAGACTGGCGACATCGTGTGGAAGCTGTAGGAACTGTAAACTGGGCGCTATCTATTTTCCCTTGCCATAGACATAACAGGGACCTCGTGGACGGATATTTTTTATTTTTTTGTGAACAGTTTTTCCTTGGGGTTTTGCCTGCTACACACGTTCTGTTATAGTCACAGACATGATTTAACCAGTTTCATAAACTTCAGAGTGTTTTCTATCCATACATACTAATCATATGCATATGCTATATTCCTGGCATGAGTAGCAGGGCGTTGACAATTTGCACGCTTTTTATCAAAAAGTTGAAAATAACGGCCCCAACCTCTAAGAGGAGAGGCATGCTTAGTCGAGTGATCAAAAGGGTCCAGTGAGTAGAGAGGTTGGTTGGGGTCACAGCGATTTAGACAGCTAGCCGGGCCATCGGTAGCAAGCTAGCATAGGATGTAGGTCTGTTAATTAGCCACCTCGTGCGTTTCCGTCGGTAGGATTAGTGGGGTTCCGTGTGGTAGAGGGGATGAATCCAAATCACACAAAAAAAACAATAGATATAGTTATAGAGGCCCCCAAAAAATATCAAAAAAATTGTCCGATAGGCTTATTCAGATAGCAGCCGATAGGACAGCTAACAGTTAGAGGACCGCAGATGGGCGTTCAGGTAACGTTGCGACGGAGGAGCCAGCCGGATAACTCCTTCGGGTTAGATAACGTCGGTAGTCCAGTTGTGGGTCCGGATAGGTGATTGTAGCCCAGGAGTGATTGATGGAACTCTTCAGCTGGCTAGCTCCGGAATAATTGATGTTTGCTCCGGAATCGACGAAAGCCGATAGTCACACTGATAGCAGCTAGCTAGCTGCGAGATCCAGGTATGAATGTCCAGAGTTAGCGGTTGAAGTCCAGGGACATGGAGAGAAAAAATAGGTCCGGTATGTTCCATTCCGAGCTGCGCCGTACAAAACTGCCGATAGATTTTCGAGCAAAAGGATAGCTGATGACCACAAACCGTGGTTAGCTGAATACTAACGATTAGCCAGTAAAGAAGCTAACTAGCTTCTGATTAGCTTCTGATTAGCTTCTGGCTAGCTTCTGGATTAGCTTCTGGTTAGCTTCTGGTTAGCTGCTGGTTAGCTTCTATGGAGGATTACAGATTTTTGGTAAATAATAGTTTCTTTTTTTTATAAATATAAATTGGTGAGGCGGGTTGCAGGAGAGTGTTGGACCTGATCCATACAATTTACAGTTTAGAATTGCACAATTGAGGCAAACAACATGACAACAAATACCATGCATAATTAACCACTTCTATTCTAAGGTCATATACCCTGCACTACAGTCCTGTAGCGCTCTAGAAACAACATTTCATCCCCAGCAGCAGTATGATTCCACTCACATTCAAAGCAGCAGTATCTATTAACAGTTAAGGCATGAAATGTTTCAGAAGGGAATACGTCACCTCAAATTACCGCTGGCCATTTATCAGGGAAGGGAATTGGGGCCTGAGGGCTGGCCAAACACACTGTGGTAATATGCTGAGGTTAAGCTGCTGAACGGCCACTACCAGACATTCTAACCACCAGGGAACAAACACCATTTGTGGTCCGAAGAATCTAAAAAGGAATGTATCCACTCCGGATAGAAACCTATACATTTCTATGATGGGACGCATACCATGTTGCACAACAAAACATTTACCATTTGGAGTGGTTTTAAGAGGGAATCCTAAAAATCTACAGTAATATTTTGGGTTTGTTTTTTTTCCATCTCCAAAGCCTTCCATTTTGACATGAGCCTACTTTCGCAAGAGTCAAACACAGTTTAACAAAAACAAACAGGATGCAGACTGATAGAGCAGCCAGAGAGCATTTTTTTTCTGGCTAAAAAAGCAGCGTTAGGAGGACTTTTACTACTCTGTGGTGTGGGTTTATGGGGCATATAGGTCACTGACAGAAAGTAGTGCTGCAGCTGGGTAATGCGGTAGCCCAGTGATAAATTACTTTGGTTCAGAAAGCTGTGAGCTTGTAGGACAGTGACCTTATCATAGAGGTTTGTCCATGCAGCAGTGAAGCCTGGGCTGATTACTGGCTGACTGTCATAATTATCATTACAGCAGTAACGCTAACAGCTTGCTAGAACCCAATCTGCTCTGCTCTGCATCACACACACCTCCATGTGGAATGCAGATATACCTGAGGACGAGGACCGCAAATAAACCAATAAGAATATTTAACATGTTGCCAATCCGAAAAATGATATATTTACTGCTATACTCTACCGTTCAAAGGTTTGGGGTCACTTAGAAATGTACTTGTTTTCCATGAAAACATACATGAAATGAGTTGCAAAATAAATAGGAAATATAGTCAAGACATTGACAAGGTTATAAATAATGATTTTTAATAATTGTGTAATTTCGTCAAAGAATCCTCCATTTGCAGCAATTACAACCTTGCAGACCTTTGGCATTCTAGATGTCAATTTGTTGCGGTAATCTGAAGAGATTTCACCCCATGCTTCCTGAAGCACATCCCACAAGTTGGATTGGCTTGATGGCCACTTTTTACATACCATACGGTCAAGCTGCTCCCACAAAATCTCAATAGGGTTGAGATCCGGTGACTGTGCTGGTCACTCCATTATAGGCAGAAAAGAGGCTAACTGCTTCTTCGCTAAATAGTTCTTGCATAGGTTGGAGCTGTGCTTTGAGTCATTGTTCTGTTCCAATTAAGCACCATCCACAGGGTATGGCATGGCACTGCAAAATGGATTGATAGCCTTCCTTCTTCAAGATCCCTTTTACCCTGTATAAATCTACCAGTTTACCACCACCAAAGCACCCCCAGACCATCACATTGCCTCCACCATGCTTGACAGATGGCGTAAAGCACTCCTCCAGTATTTTTCATTTTTTTCTGTTTCTCACAAATGTTCTTCTTTGTGATCCGAACACCTCAAAAAAAATTCTGTCCATTACGCTTATTTAAAATCTTTCTCTGTCCAGTGTCTGTGTTCTTTTGCCCATCGTCATCTTTTCTTTTTGTTGGCCAGTCTGACATATGGCTTTTTCTTTGCAACTTTGCCTAGAAGGCCAGCATCCCGGAGTCGCCTATGCACTGTTGAAGTTGAGACTGGTGTTTTGCGGGTACTATTTAAAGCTGCCAGTTGAGGACTTGTGAGGCATCTATTTCTCAAACTAACTCTAATGTACTTAACATAAAAACATATTTTACAGCTGTTTATTTTGTTGTTACATGTACATTCGATACACATTTTACATACATTATACTTTTTTATTAGTATTTTTTAAATTAGTTACATAGCAAGAATAAAGTAATTTGATATTTTGATATGCATTACATCAAAATAGATAGTACTTATACATTATACATAATGTTTTCAGTCATACCTATAATTAGCTTTTAAACACGCCCCCTCAGCTACTCTCAGTGCCACCTATCTCTGTCACCTACCTCTTCTGATTTCCATGTCCCACGTACGTATGTATTCACCCAGTTTGCTATGAAGCCCCTAAATAAGATCTGGTGCAACAAATTACCTTCAGAAGTCACATAATTGGTTAAATAAAGTCCACTTGTGTGCAATCTAAGTGTCACATGATCTGTCACATGATCTCAGTATACAGTTGAACTTACATACACCTTAGCCAAATACATTTAAAATCAGTTTTTCACAGTTCCTGACATTTACTCTGAGTAAAAATTCCCTGACTTAGGTCAGTTAGGATCACCACTTTATTTTAGGAATGTGAAATGTCAGAATAATAGTAGAGAGAATTATATATTTAAGCTTTTATTTCTTTCATCACATTCCCAGTGGGTCAAAAGTTTACATACACTCAATTAGTATTTGGAGGACATTGTATTATTTTTTTGTACTCCCTGACGAAGGCCATGCAGCCGAAACACGTCGGATTTTTAACACTTTGTTTCAATTGAACATGCCATAGTAATAAAGGCATTTTAATTAATTATATGAAGAGTGCCTTGGTCATCCTTTCTTTTTGATTTAGTATTTGGTAGAATTGCCTTTAATTTGTTTAACTTGGGTTCAACATTTTGGGTAGCCTTCCACAAGCTCCCCACAATAAGTTGGGTGAATTTGGGCCCATTCCTCCTGACAGAGCTGGTAACTGAGTCAGGTTTGTAGGCCTCCTTGCTCGCACATGCTTTTTTAAATTCTGCCCACACATTTTCTATGGGATTGAGGTCAGGGCTTTGTGTTGGCCACTCCAATACCTTGACTTTGTTGTCCTTAAGCCATTTTGCCACAACTTTGGAAGAATGCTTGAGGTCATTGTCCATTTGAAAGACCTATTTGCTACCAATCCTATTTGCGACTGATGTCTTGAGACGTTGCTTCAATATATCCACATAATTTTCCTTTCTCATGAAGACATCTATGTTGTGATGTGCACCAGCCCTTCTGCAGCAAAGCACCCCTACAACATGATGCTGCCACCCTCGTGCTTCATTGTTGGGATGGTGTTCTTTGGCTTGCAAGCCTCCCCTTTTTGCCTCCAAACATAACGATGGTCATTATGGCATAACACTTCTATTTTTGTTTCATCAGACCAGAGGACATTTCTCCAAAAAGTAAGATTTTGTCCCCATGTGCAGTTGCAACCGTAGTCTGCCTTTTTTTATGGCGTTTGGAGCAGTGGCTTCTTCCTTGCTGAGTAGCCTTTCAGATTATGTCGATATAGGACTCATTTTACTTTGGATGTAGATACTTTTTTACCTGTTTCCTCCAGCATCTTCACAAGGTCCATTGCTGTTGTTCTGGGATTGATTTGCACTTTTCACACCAAAGTACGTTCATCTCTAGGAGACAGAACTCATCTCTTTCCTGAGCAGTATTACAGCTGAGTGGTCCCATGGTGTTTATACTAGCACATTATTGCTTGTACAGATGAACGCGGTACCTAGGCATTTGGAAATTGCTCCCAAGGATGAACCAGACTTGTTGAGGTCTACAGTTTTTTTCCTGAGGTCATGGCTGATTTCTTTTGATTTTCGCATAATGTCAAGCAAAGAGGCAATGAGTTTGAAGGTAGGCCTTGAAATACATCCACAGGTACACCCCCAATTGACTCAATTTATGTCAATTAGCCCTTTAGAAGCTTCTAAAACCATTATATAATTTTCTGGAATTTTCCAAGCTGTTTAAAGGCACAGTCAATTTAGTGTTTGTAAACTTCTGACCCACTGGAATTGTGATTCGGTGAGTTATAATACATATAATATAATAATATAAGTAAAACAATCTGTCTGTAAACATTTGTTGGAAAAATTACTTTTGTCATGCACAAAGTAAAGGTCCTAACCGACTTGCAAAAACTAGTTTGGTAAAACAACATTTGTGGAGTGTTTAAAAAACGAGTTTTAATGACTCCAACCTAAGTCTATGTAAACTTCCGACTTCAACTGTATTTTGAATTACTCATTTGATATGTATATGCTGTTTTCTATTCTACTGTCTCTTAGTCTATACCGCTCTGACATTGCTCATCCAAATATTTATATATTCTTAATTCCATTCCTTCACCCTAGATTTGTATGTATTGTGTTTATTGTTGTAAAATTGTTAGATATTACTTGTTAGATATTACTGCACAGTCGGAGATATAAACGCAAGCATTTCGCTAACCCCGCAATAACATCTGCTCAACACGTGTATATGACCAATACATTTTGTTTGATGTGACATACTCATTCAAGTGTTTTTCTTTATTTTTACTATTGTCTGTAGTATAGTGAAGAGATCAAAACTGTGAAACACACATGGAATCATTTAGTAACAAAAAAAGTGTTACACAAATCAAAATATATTTTAGAAACATCAAATTAGCCACCCTTTGCCTTGACGACAGCTGATGACAGCTTTGCAAACTCTTAGCATTCTCTCAACCCGATTCATCTGGAATGCTTTTCCAACAGTCTTGAAGTCGTCCCCACATATGCTGAGCTCTTTTTGGCTGCTTTTCCTTCACTCTGCGGTCCAATTCATCCCAAACCATCTCAATCGGGTTGAGGTCAGGTGATTTTGGAGATCGGGTCATCTGATGCAGCAGTCTATCATTCAACTTTTTGGTCAAATAGCCCTTACACAGCCTGGAGGTATGTTGGGTCATTGTCCTGTTGAAAAACAAATGACAGTCGCACTAAGCTCAAACCAGAAGGGATGGCGTATCACTTCAGAATACTGTGGTATCCATGCTGTTTAAGTGTGCCTTGAATTCTAAATAAATCACAGACATTGTCGCCAGGAAATCACCACCACAATCACACCTCCTCCTCCATGCTTCACGGTGTGAACCACACATGTGGAGATCATCCGTTCACCTACTCTGCATCTCACAAATACACGGCGGTTGGAACCAAAAATCCCAAATTTGGACTCATCAGACCAAAGGACAGATTTCCACCAGTCTAATGTCCATTGTTCATGTTTCTTGGCCCAAGTAAGTCTATTCTTCTTAATGGTGTCCTTTAGTAGAGTTTTTTTTGCAGCAATTCGACCATGATGGCCTGATTCAAGCAGTTTCTTCTGAACATTTGCTGTTGAGATGTGTCTGTTACTTGAACTCTGTGAATAATTTATTTGGGCTGCAGTAGAGGTAACTCTGGGTCTTCCTTTCCTGTGGCGGTCTTCATGAGAGCCAGTTTCATCATAGCGCTTGATTGTTTTTGCTACTGCACTTGAAGAAACTTTCAAAGTTCTTGAAATGTTCTGGATTGACTGACCTTCACGTTTAAAGTAATGATGGACTGTCATTTCTCTTTGCTTATTTGAGCTATTCTTGCCATAATATGGACTTGGTCTTTTACCAAATATGACTATGTTCTGGATACCAACCCTACCTTGTCACAACACAACTGATTGGCTCAAACACATTAAGAAGGAAATACATTTCAGTATTTAACTTTTAACAAGGCACACCTGTTAATTTAAATGCATTCCAGGTAACTACCTCATGAAGTTGGTTGAGAGAATGCCAAGCATGTGGAAAACTGTAATCAAAGCAAAGAAACACGAGCAATGGACAGTGACCGGTGGAAATCTGTCCTTTGGTCTGATGAAAAACACTTGAATGAATAGGTGTGTCCAAACTTTCGACTGGTACTCTATAAATGCATACACACTGTGTACATATAGACCTGAGGCATAGAATGCATTATCATAGCTTATGTGTATGTCATGTTGCCAATTAATTGCTGTGGCTGTGGTTTTTGAGTGTCTTATTGCCTATTGGTCCACATTTTTCATTATAGTGATGGTGTTCCCCATACTCTATATAATATATATGTTTACAGATGTGTTGTGTATTTGATGTATTGATGCAGGGATCATCCGTAAAAGTACTGATACAGGGCTCACCCCCTGCAAAAAAAATAAGTAATAGTGAACTTGAGTTCTAACTGTTTTAAAATAAATCCTCAATAGTGGTAGAGGTAACTCCAAAGAGACCACATTCAAGTTCTCCATGCCACACTCATTCAAAATAGGAACTGGATCCTCCAGTCTGACCCCTGCTGCTGTCTCTGGCTCCACATCCAACCCTGCCTGGCCATCTAGAGCTGTGAAGAGGCCAGCCCAGAAGCGGAGGAGGGCCAGTGCACCATCGGCAACTACAGCTGAGGGTGAGGACCGTTGGCACACTGTGCTAGAATCAGCCAGGACCTCAGATGGACATGTCTGTAAAGTACAGCCCCCTTCATCTTTGTGTGTAATCTTAAATGTTTTATTACCATAGCATTTTTGTATGTTCATTATAGTTATCTACTTGAAAATGTATCAATTGACCAATTCGGCCACTTGGGTACATTTGAGCAAACTCGTGAGGGACACGTGGGAGACTTCATACTAAATATTATGTAGCTCTCATTCTTGAATATAACAATCTGAAACTTTTTACACACACTGTTGCCATTTTTTGGACAACATCTAAATTACCCCCAGCTACTTATCTCAATGTATGGCCTTTATTTTGCATTTCAAAGATGAAAACCCATGTTTCTTTGTTTGTTTTATCTTTTACCAGATCTGTTTTATTTTCTTACATTAATTTCACATCTCCACAAACTTCAAAGTGTTTCCTTTCACATAGTATCAAGAATATGCATATGCTTGCTTCAGGATAGATTTGGGTATGTCATTTTAAGTTGAAACTGAGATGAAGGGTCCTATCCAGAAGATGTTTTAATCAGCTTCTTGATATAGCACACCTGTCAAGTGGATGGATTATCTTGTCAAATGAGAAATGTTCAGTAACAGGGCTTTATGCAAATTTGTGCCCAACATTTCAGAGAAATATGTTTTTTTTGTGCATATGGAACATTTCTGCGATATTTTATTTCAGCTCATGAAAAATAAATAGTACAAACGCTTTACATGTTGCACTTTTTGTTCTGTAATGTTTTGGATTAGCAACATGTTGAATATTCTGATTGGTTTGTTGTATATACAGTGTGTGTGAGGGTGTGTGTGTTATTTGTTCAATAACCAGCAATGGTTGAATGATTATTGCTCAATATGCAAGGAACAGGGTGCAGTTGAATATTGGAGATAATCCTGGCATGAGAAGTCTGTGATTATGTTGGATCAGTAAACTGATTGTGTTTTTTTACTCTTTTTTATCTGGTAAGAGTTCACCTTAGGTTACCAGCATCCTGATATAATCTTGTTTATCAATCTGTGTGTGTTTGTGCAAGCTTCCTGTTCAGAATCATGATCCCAACAACATTGACATCTTGCTGGGTTTTGGATAACATCATCCCAACAATCATGATGATATGAGGCTCCATGGCTGATTGTCTAGTTTTACTGTGCACATCTGTCAAGGGCTTATACATGATGACACAACTACATACAAACCCTTGAGTTGATTGGCTTAGTAGCATTGAGGTACTGTACCAGTACAACTGCATCTGTGTGGTTATAACATTCAGATGGGGGTATGGTTCCTAATATAGTGAGAATAGATGGAGGTATAGGGCTATGGTTTCTAATATAGTGGGTTTAGATGGAGATAGTGGGGCAGTATGTCTGCCTGAGAGGTCGGTAGGGAGTGGAAGGCCAGATGCTGACGGGGGATTACATAGCCAGGCTGTAATAGAGCTTTATTCGCCATAGGTCACTGGTAGGCTGACTGTACGACAACCCATCAGCTGTCACCAACACTGGGACAGAGATAGGTGGTTATTTGGTTAATAATAAAAAATGTATCACTAGTCACTTTAAACAATGCCACTTTATATTACTTGTCTCATATGTATATACTGTACTCTATACCATCCACTGCATTTTGCCTATGCCATCGCTCATCCATATATTTATATGTACTTATTCATTCCTTTACACTTATGTGTATTAGGTAGTTGTTGTGAAATTGTTATATATTACTGCATGGTCGTAAATAGAAGCATAATCATTTCGCTACACTCGCATTAACATCTGCTAACCATGTGTATGTG